>NW_026893735.1:300000-469532 GCF_032452875.1 Bos javanicus | reverse complement strand
GGATCACGTGGCTGAGCAGGCACTGATATCGTGACTGAGCATGCACTGATCATGCCGGGAGCCGGGGAGGCATTCCACTCTGGACAAAGGTCATGAGGAAGGAGGCTCGGCATACGCAAATGCGGGATCGAGCCTCAGGAGTCCACCCGGATATTCTCGAGCATCCCCCCAAAAAAACCGGAGTCTGCCTACTGTATTGCTTTGTGCTCTCACCTCTGATTTCACTGGGGCTGTCCCCCACCACCATCTCGCTCTCTCTGTCAAAGAGTTAACTTACAGCTCCAATTCATAAAGTTCCTTGTCATTCTTCCCTTTAACTTCCAGCTGAGTCTCCATCTGGAGCGCGGAACCCACCACGCTTACTAATTATGCCTGGGCTGCTAAGACCCACTCGAGAAGGTGTCTAGGGTGAGGCACCTTTCGCTATTCGAGAGGGCGCCTGCGGCCTACGTAAGTGGTGCAAACTTCTTGTCTTGAAGTTTGATTGGTCTTCCGCGTAAACCAAGCTACTCAGTCTCTTTTCTCCACCGAATTTTCCTACTGAGCTCTCCTCATACTATTATTCTTGACATCTCTGATTAGCATATAAATAGTCGCCTAGGCCATCTCTCCTTCGAATACCCTGGATCAGTTGGGGCTGGTCCCCGGCAGGTGGCGACCGAACAGGGACCTCAGGAGGCAATACTCAAAGAGCTGAGCAGACACGAACCACGCAATCAGCAGGCAATAAGCATGGAGCTCAGCAGTGACGAATCATGCTGCTCAACTGGCAATAATCAAGCACGTGACCAGGCAGGAATCACGCAGCTCAGCTGGCAATTGTCAAGCAGATGAGCCGGCAGGAATCACGCAGCTCAGCAGGCCCTGATCACGTGACTCTGCAGGCACTGATCACGTGGCTGATCAAGTCCAGATCACGTGACTGAGCATGCACTGATCACGTGGCTATCATGCACTGATGACGTGACTGCGCATGCACTGATGACGTGGCTGATCGGGCACTGATCACATGGCTCATCATGCACTGATCACGTGTTTATCAGGCAATGATCAGTGACTGACAGGCGCTGATCATGGGACTGTGCACGCACTGATCACGTGGCTATCATGCACTGATCACGTGACTGCGCATGCACTGATGACGTGGCTGTTCGGGCACTGATCACGTGTTTATCAGGCAGTGATCAGTGACTGACAGGCGCTGATCAGGGGACTGTGCACGCACTGATCAGGTGGCTGATCAGGAACTGACCACCTGACCGCGCATGCAGTGATCACGTGGCTGGTCGTTCACTGATCACGTGTTTATCATACGGTGATCACGTGACTGAGAGGCGCTGATCACGTGACTGTGCCGTCAGTGATCACGTGGCTGAGCAGGCACTGATATCGTGACTGAGCATGCACTGATCATGTGCCGGGAGCCGGGGAGGCATTCCACTCTGGACAAAGGTCATGAGGAAGGAGGCTCGGCATACGCAAATGCGGGATCGAGCCTCAGGAGTCCACCCGGATATTCTCGAGCATCTCCCCCAAAAAAACCGGAGTCTGCCTACTGTATTGCTTTGTGCTCTCACCTCTGATTTCACTGGGGGCTGTCCCCCACCACCATCTCGCTCTCTCTGTCAAAGAGTTAACTTACAGCTCCAATTCATAAAGTTCCTTGTCATTCTTCCCTTTAACTTCCAGCTGAGTCTCCATCTGGAGCGCGGAACCCACCACGCTTACTAATTATGCCTGGGCTGCTAAGACCCACTCGAGAAGGTGTCTAGGGTGAGGCACCTTTCGCTATTCGAGAGGGCGCCTGCGGCCTACGTAAGTGGTGCAAACTTCTTGTCTTGAAGTTTGATTGGTCTTCCGCGTAAACCAAGCTACTCAGTCTCTTTTCTCCACCGAATTTTCCTACTGAGCTCTCCTCATACTATTATTCTTGACATCTCTGATTAGCATATAAATAGTCGCCTAGGCCATCTCTCCTTCGAATACCCTGGATCAGTTGGGGCTGGTCCCCGGCAGGTGGCGACCGAACAGGGACCTCAGGAGGCAATACTCAAAGAGCTGAGCAGACACGAACCACGCAATCAGCAGGCAATAAGCATGGAGCTCAGCAGTGACGAATCATGCTGCTCAACTGGCAATAATCAAGCACGTGACCAGGCAGGAATCACGCAGCTCAGCTGGCAATTGTCATGCAGATGAGCCGGCAGGAATCACGCAGCTCAGCAGGCCCTGATCACGTGACTCTGCAGGCACTGATCACGTGGCTGATCAAGTCCAGATCACGTGACTGAGCATGCACTGATCACGTGGCTATCATGCACTGATGACGTGACTGCGCATGCACTGATGACGTGGCTGATCGGGCACTGATCACATGGCTCATCATGCACTGATCACGTGTTTATCAGGCAATGATCAGTGACTGACAGGCGCTGATCATGGGACTGTGCACGCACTGATCACGTGGCTATCATGCACTGATCACGTGACTGCGCATGCACTGATGACGTGGCTGTTCGGGCACTGATCACGTGTTTATCAGGCAGTGATCAGTGACTGACAGGCGCTGATCAGGGGACTGTGCACGCACTGATCAGGTGGCTGATCAGGAACTGACCACCTGACCGCGCATGCAGTGATCACGTGGCTGGTCGTTCACTGATCACGTGTTTATCATACGGTGATCACGTGACTGAGAGGCGCTGATCACGTGACTGTGCCGTCAGTGATCACGTGGCTGAGCAGGCACTGATATCGTGACTGAGCATGCACTGATCATGTGCCGGGAGCCGGGGAGGCATTCCACTCTGGACAAAGGTCATGAGGAAGGAGGCTCGGCATACGCAAATGCGGGATCGAGCCTCAGGAGTCCACCCGGATATTCTCGAGCATCTCCCCCAAAAAAACCGGAGTCTGCCTACTGTATTGCTTTGTGCTCTCACCTCTGATTTCACTGGGGGCTGTCCCCCACCACCATCTCGCTCTCTCTGTCAAAGAGTTAACTTACAGCTCCAATTCATAAAGTTCCTTGTCATTCTTCCCTTTAACTTCCAGCTGAGTCTCCATCTGGAGCGCGGAACCCACCACGCTTACTAATTATGCCTGGGCTGCTAAGACCCACTCGAGAAGGTGTCTAGGGTGAGGCACCTTTCGCTATTCGAGAGGGCGCCTGCGGCCTACGTAAGTGGTGCAAACTTCTTGTCTTGAAGTTTGATTGGTCTTCCGCGTAAACCAAGCTACTCAGTCTCTTTTCTCCACCGAATTTTCCTACTGAGCTCTCCTCATACTATTATTCTTGACATCTCTGATTAGCATATAAATAGTCGCCTAGGCCATCTCTCCTTCGAATACCCTGGATCAGTTGGGGCTGGTCCCCGGCAGGTGGCGACCGAACAGGGACCTCAGGAGGCAATACTCAAAGAGCTGAGCAGACACGAACCACGCAATCAGCAGGCAATAAGCATGGAGCTCAGCAGTGACGAATCATGCTGCTCAACTGGCAATAATCAAGCACGTGACCAGGCAGGAATCACGCAGCTCAGCTGGCAATTGTCAAGCAGATGAGCCGGCAGGAATCACGCAGCTCAGCAGGCCCTGATCACGTGACTCTGCAGGCACTGATCACGTGGCTGATCAAGTCCAGATCACGTGACTGAGCATGCACTGATCACGTGGCTATCATGCACTGATGACGTGACTGCGCATGCACTGATGACGTGGCTGATCGGGCACTGATCACATGGCTCATCATGCACTGATCACGTGTTTATCAGGCAATGATCAGTGACTGACAGGCGCTGATCATGGGACTGTGCACGCACTGATCACGTGGCTATCATGCACTGATCACGTGACTGCGCATGCACTGATGACGTGGCTGTTCGGGCACTGATCACGTGTTTATCAGGCAGTGATCAGTGACTGACAGGCGCTGATCAGGGGACTGTGCACGCACTGATCAGGTGGCTGATCAGGAACTGACCACCTGACCGCGCATGCAGTGATCACGTGGCTGGTCGTTCACTGATCACGTGTTTATCATACGGTGATCACGTGACTGAGAGGCGCTGATCACGTGACTGTGCCGTCAGTGATCACGTGGCTGAGCAGGCACTGATATCGTGACTGAGCATGCACTGATCATGTGCCGGGAGCCGGGGAGGCATTCCACTCTGGACAAAGGTCATGAGGAAGGAGGCTCGGCATACGCAAATGCGGGATCGAGCCTCAGGAGTCCACCCGGATATTCTCGAGCATCTCCCCCCAAAAACCGGAGTCTGCCTACTGTATTGCTTTGTGCTCTCACCTCTGATTTCACTGGGGGCTGTCCCCCACCACCATCTCGCTCTCTCTGTCAAAGAGTTAACTTACAGCTCCAATTCATAAAGTTCCTTGTCATTCTTCCCTTTAACTTCCAGCTGAGTCTCCATCTGGAGCGCGGAACCCACCACGCTTACTAATTATGCCTGGGCTGCTAAGACCCACTCGAGAAGGTGTCTAGGGTGAGGCACCTTTCGCTATTCGAGAGGGCGCCTGCGGCCTACGTAAGTGGTGCAAACTTCTTGTCTTGAAGTTTGATTGGTCTTCCGCGTAAACCAAGCTACTCAGTCTCTTTTCTCCACCGAATTTTCCTACTGAGCTCTCCTCATACTATTATTCTTGACATCTCTGATTAGCATATAAATAGTCGCCTAGGCCATCTCTCCTTCGAATACCCTGGATCAGTTGGGGCTGGTCCCCGGCAGGTGGCGACCGAACAGGGACCTCAGGAGGCAATACTCAAAGAGCTGAGCAGACACGAACCACGCAATCAGCAGGCAATAAGCATGGAGCTCAGCAGTGACGAATCATGCTGCTCAACTGGCAATAATCAAGCACGTGACCAGGCAGGAATCACGCAGCTCAGCTGGCAATTGTCAAGCAGATGAGCCGACAGGAATCACGCAGCTCAGCAGGCCCTGATCACGTGACTCTGCAGGCACTGATCACGTGGCTGATCAAGTCCAGATCACGTGACTGAGCATGCACTGATCACGTGGCTATCATGCACTGATGACGTGACTGCGCATGCACTGATGACGTGGCTGATCGGGCACTGATCACATGGCTCATCATGCACTGATCACGTGTTTATCAGGCAATGATCAGTGACTGACAGGCGCTGATCATGGGACTGTGCACGCACTGATCACGTGGCTATCATGCACTGATCACGTGACTGCGCATGCACTGATGACGTGGCTGTTCGGGCACTGATCACGTGTTTATCAGGCAGTGATCAGTGACTGACAGGCGCTGATCAGGGGACTGTGCACGCACTGATCAGGTGGCTGATCAGGAACTGACCACCTGACCGCGCATGCAGTGATCACGTGGCTGGTCGTTCACTGATCACGTGTTTATCATACGGTGATCACGTGACTGAGAGGCGCTGATCACGTGACTGTGCCGTCAGTGATCACGTGGCTGAGCAGGCACTGATATCGTGACTGAGCATGCACTGATCATGTGCCGGGAGCCGGGGAGGCATTCCACTCTGGACAAAGGTCATGAGGAAGGAGGCTCGGCATACGCAAATGCGGGATCGAGCCTCAGGAGTCCACCCGGATATTCTCGAGCATCTCCCCCCAAAAAAACCGGAGTCTGCCTACTGTATTGCTTTGTGCTCTCACCTCTGATTTCACTGGGGGCTGTCCCCCACCACCATCTCGCTCTCTCTGTCAAAGAGTTAACTTACAGCTCCAATTCATAAAGTTCCTTGTCATTCTTCCCTTTAACTTCCAGCTGAGTCTCCATCTGGAGCGCGGAACCCACCACGCTTACTAATTATGCCTGGGCTGCTAAGACCCACTCGAGAAGGTGTCTAGGGTGAGGCACCTTTCGCTATTCGAGAGGGCGCCTGCGGCCTACGTAAGTGGTGCAAACTTCTTGTCTTGAAGTTTGATTGGTCTTCCGCGTAAACCAAGCTACTCAGTCTCTTTTCTCCACCGAATTTTCCTACTGAGCTCTCCTCATACTATTATTCTTGACATCTCTGATTAGCATATAAATAGTCGCCTAGGCCATCTCTCCTTCGAATACCCTGGATCAGTTGGGGCTGGTCCCCGGCAGGTGGCGACCGAACAGGGACCTCAGGAGGCAATACTCAAAGAGCTGAGCAGACACGAACCACGCAATCAGCAGGCAATAAGCATGGAGCTCAGCAGTGACGAATCATGCTGCTCAACTGGCAATAATCAAGCACGTGACCAGGCAGGAATCACGCAGCTCAGCTGGCAATTGTCAAGCAGATGAGCCGGCAGGAATCACGCAGCTCAGCAGGCCCTGATCACGTGACTCTGCAGGCACTGATCACGTGGCTGATCAAGTCCAGATCACGTGACTGAGCATGCACTGATCACGTGGCTATCATGCACTGATGACGTGACTGCGCATGCACTGATGACGTGGCTGATCGGGCACTGATCACATGGCTCATCATGCACTGATCACGTGTTTATCAGGCAATGATCAGTGACTGACAGGCGCTGATCATGGGACTGTGCACGCACTGATCACGTGGCTATCATGCACTGATCACGTGACTGCGCATGCACTGATGACGTGGCTGTTCGGGCACTGATCACGTGTTTATCAGGCAGTGATCAGTGACTGACAGGCGCTGATCAGGGGACTGTGCACGCACTGATCAGGTGGCTGATCAGGAACTGACCACCTGACCGCGCATGCAGTGATCACGTGGCTGGTCGTTCACTGATCACGTGTTTATCATACGGTGATCACGTGACTGAGAGGCGCTGATCACGTGACTGTGCCGTCAGTGATCACGTGGCTGAGCAGGCACTGATATCGTGACTGAGCATGCACTGATCATGTGCCGGGAGCCGGGGAGGCATTCCACTCTGGACAAAGGTCATGAGGAAGGAGGCTCGGCATACGCAAATGCGGGATCGAGCCTCAGGAGTCCACCCGGATATTCTCGAGCATCTCCCCCAAAAAAACCGGAGTCTGCCTACTGTATTGCTTTGTGCTCTCACCTCTGATTTCACTGGGGGCTGTCCCCCACCACCATCTCGCTCTCTCTGTCAAAGAGTTAACTTACAGCTCCAATTCATAAAGTTCCTTGTCATTCTTCCCTTTAACTTCCAGCTGAGTCTCCATCTGGAGCGCGGAACCCACCACGCTTACTAATTATGCCTGGGCTGCTAAGACCCACTCGAGAAGGTGTCTAGGGTGAGGCACCTTTCGCTATTCGAGAGGGCGCCTGCGGCCTACGTAAGTGGTGCAAACTTCTTGTCTTGAAGTTTGATTGGTCTTCCGCGTAAACCAAGCTACTCAGTCTCTTTTCTCCACCGAATTTTCCTACTGAGCTCTCCTCATACTATTATTCTTGACATCTCTGATTAGCATATAAATAGTCGCCTAGGCCATCTCTCCTTCGAATACCCTGGATCAGTTGGGGCTGGTCCCCGGCAGGTGGCGACCGAACAGGGACCTCAGGAGGCAATACTCAAAGAGCTGAGCAGACACGAACCACGCAATCAGCAGGCAATAAGCATGGAGCTCAGCAGTGACGAATCATGCTGCTCAACTGGCAATAATCAAGCACGTGACCAGGCAGGAATCACGCAGCTCAGCTGGCAATTGTCAAGCAGATGAGCCGGCAGGAATCACGCAGCTCAGCAGGCCCTGATCACGTGACTCTGCAGGCACTGATCACGTGGCTGATCAAGTCCAGATCACGTGACTGAGCATGCACTGATCACGTGGCTATCATGCACTGATGACGTGACTGCGCATGCACTGATGACGTGGCTGATCGGGCACTGATCACATGGCTCATCATGCACTGATCACGTGTTTATCAGGCAATGATCAGTGACTGACAGGCGCTGATCATGGGACTGTGCACGCACTGATCACGTGGCTATCATGCACTGATCACGTGACTGCGCATGCACTGATGACGTGGCTGTTCGGGCACTGATCACGTGTTTATCAGGCAGTGATCAGTGACTGACAGGCGCTGATCAGGGGACTGTGCACGCACTGATCAGGTGGCTGATCAGGAACTGACCACCTGACCGCGCATGCAGTGATCACGTGGCTGGTCGTTCACTGATCACGTGTTTATCATACGGTGATCACGTGACTGAGAGGCGCTGATCACGTGACTGTGCCGTCAGTGATCACGTGGCTGAGCAGGCACTGATATCGTGACTGAGCATGCACTGATCATGTGCCGGGAGCCGGGGAGGCATTCCACTCTGGACAAAGGTCATGAGGAAGGAGGCTCGGCATACGCAAATGCGGGATCGAGCCTCAGGAGTCCACCCGGATATTCTCGAGCATCTCCCCCAAAAAAACCGGAGTCTGCCTACTGTATTGCTTTGTGCTCTCACCTCTGATTTCACTGGGGGCTGTCCCCCACCACCATCTCGCTCTCTCTGTCAAAGAGTTAACTTACAGCTCCAATTCATAAAGTTCCTTGTCATTCTTCCCTTTAACTTCCAGCTGAGTCTCCATCTGGAGCGCGGAACCCACCACGCTTACTAATTATGCCTGGGCTGCTAAGACCCACTCGAGAAGGTGTCTAGGGTGAGGCACCTTTCGCTATTCGAGAGGGCGCCTGCGGCCTACGTAAGTGGTGCAAACTTCTTGTCTTGAAGTTTGATTGGTCTTCCGCGTAAACCAAGCTACTCAGTCTCTTTTCTCCACCGAATTTTCCTACTGAGCTCTCCTCATACTATTATTCTTGACATCTCTGATTAGCATATAAATAGTCGCCTAGGCCATCTCTCCTTCGAATACCCTGGATCAGTTGGGGCTGGTCCCCGGCAGGTGGCGACCGAACAGGGACCTCAGGAGGCAATACTCAAAGAGCTGAGCAGACACGAACCACGCAATCAGCAGGCAATAAGCATGGAGCTCAGCAGTGACGAATCATGCTGCTCAACTGGCAATAATCAAGCACGTGACCAGGCAGGAATCACGCAGCTCAGCTGGCAATTGTCAAGCAGATGAGCCGACAGGAATCACGCAGCTCAGCAGGCCCTGATCACGTGACTCTGCAGGCACTGATCACGTGGCTGATCAAGTCCAGATCACGTGACTGAGCATGCACTGATCACGTGGCTATCATGCACTGATGACGTGACTGCGCATGCACTGATGACGTGGCTGATCGGGCACTGATCACATGGCTCATCATGCACTGATCACGTGTTTATCAGGCAATGATCAGTGACTGACAGGCGCTGATCATGGGACTGTGCACGCACTGATCACGTGGCTATCATGCACTGATCACGTGACTGCGCATGCACTGATGACGTGGCTGTTCGGGCACTGATCACGTGTTTATCAGGCAGTGATCAGTGACTGACAGGCGCTGATCAGGGGACTGTGCACGCACTGATCAGGTGGCTGATCAGGAACTGACCACCTGACCGCGCATGCAGTGATCACGTGGCTGGTCGTTCACTGATCACGTGTTTATCATACGGTGATCACGTGACTGAGAGGCGCTGATCACGTGACTGTGCCGTCAGTGATCACGTGGCTGAGCAGGCACTGATATCGTGACTGAGCATGCACTGATCATGTGCCGGGAGCCGGGGAGGCATTCCACTCTGGACAAAGGTCATGAGGAAGGAGGCTCGGCATACGCAAATGCGGGATCGAGCCTCAGGAGTCCACCCGGATATTCTCGAGCATCTCCCCCCAAAAAAACCGGAGTCTGCCTACTGTATTGCTTTGTGCTCTCACCTCTGATTTCACTGGGGGCTGTCCCCCACCACCATCTCGCTCTCTCTGTCAAAGAGTTAACTTACAGCTCCAATTCATAAAGTTCCTTGTCATTCTTCCCTTTAACTTCCAGCTGAGTCTCCATCTGGAGCGCGGAACCCACCACGCTTACTAATTATGCCTGGGCTGCTAAGACCCACTCGAGAAGGTGTCTAGGGTGAGGCACCTTTCGCTATTCGAGAGGGCGCCTGCGGCCTACGTAAGTGGTGCAAACTTCTTGTCTTGAAGTTTGATTGGTCTTCCGCGTAAACCAAGCTACTCAGTCTCTTTTCTCCACCGAATTTTCCTACTGAGCTCTCCTCATACTATTATTCTTGACATCTCTGATTAGCATATAAATAGTCGCCTAGGCCATCTCTCCTTCGAATACCCTGGATCAGTTGGGGCTGGTCCCCGGCAGGTGGCGACCGAACAGGGACCTCAGGAGGCAATACTCAAAGAGCTGAGCAGACACGAACCACGCAATCAGCAGGCAATAAGCATGGAGCTCAGCAGTGACGAATCATGCTGCTCAACTGGCAATAATCAAGCACGTGACCAGGCAGGAATCACGCAGCTCAGCTGGCAATTGTCAAGCAGATGAGCCGGCAGGAATCACGCAGCTCAGCAGGCCCTGATCACGTGACTCTGCAGGCACTGATCACGTGGCTGATCAAGTCCAGATCACGTGACTGAGCATGCACTGATCACGTGGCTATCATGCACTGATGACGTGACTGCGCATGCACTGATGACGTGGCTGATCGGGCACTGATCACATGGCTCATCATGCACTGATCACGTGTTTATCAGGCAATGATCAGTGACTGACAGGCGCTGATCATGGGACTGTGCACGCACTGATCACGTGGCTATCATGCACTGATCACGTGACTGCGCATGCACTGATGACGTGGCTGTTCGGGCACTGATCACGTGTTTATCAGGCAGTGATCAGTGACTGACAGGCGCTGATCAGGGGACTGTGCACGCACTGATCAGGTGGCTGATCAGGAACTGACCACCTGACCGCGCATGCAGTGATCACGTGGCTGGTCGTTCACTGATCACGTGTTTAT
This sequence comes from Bos javanicus, assembly GCF_032452875.1. NCBI lineage: Eukaryota > Metazoa > Chordata > Mammalia > Artiodactyla > Bovidae > Bos > Bos javanicus. Next base: position 458,667 of record NW_026893735.1, on the reverse strand, counting down.
CATACGGTGATCACGTGACTGAGAGGCGCTGATCACGTGACTGTGCCGTCAGTGATCACGTGGCTGAGCAGGCACTGATATCGTGACTGAGCATGCACTGATCATGTGCCGGGAGCCGGGGAGGCATTCCACTCTGGACAAAGGTCATGAGGAAGGAGGCTCGGCATACGCAAATGCGGGATCGAGCCTCAGGAGTCCACCCGGATATTCTCGAGCATCTCCCCCCAAAAAAACCGGAGTCTGCCTACTGTATTGCTTTGTGCTCTCACCTCTGATTTCACTGGGGGCTGTCCCCCACCACCATCTCGCTCTCTCTGTCAAAGAGTTAACTTACAGCTCCAATTCATAAAGTTCCTTGTCATTCTTCCCTTTAACTTCCAGCTGAGTCTCCATCTGGAGCGCGGAACCCACCACGCTTACTAATTATGCCTGGGCTGCTAAGACCCACTCGAGAAGGTGTCTAGGGTGAGGCACCTTTCGCTATTCGAGAGGGCGCCTGCGGCCTACGTAAGTGGTGCAAACTTCTTGTCTTGAAGTTTGATTGGTCTTCCGCGTAAACCAAGCTACTCAGTCTCTTTTCTCCACCGAATTTTCCTACTGAGCTCTCCTCATACTATTATTCTTGACATCTCTGATTAGCATATAAATAGTCGCCTAGGCCATCTCTCCTTCGAATACCCTGGATCAGTTGGGGCTGGTCCCCGGCAGGTGGCGACCGAACAGGGACCTCAGGAGGCAATACTCAAAGAGCTGAGCAGACACGAACCACGCAATCAGCAGGCAATAAGCATGGAGCTCAGCAGTGACGAATCATGCTGCTCAACTGGCAATAATCAAGCACGTGACCAGGCAGGAATCACGCAGCTCAGCTGGCAATTGTCAAGCAGATGAGCCGGCAGGAATCACGCAGCTCAGCAGGCCCTGATCACGTGACTCTGCAGGCACTGATCACGTGGCTGATCAAGTCCAGATCACGTGACTGAGCATGCACTGATCACGTGGCTATCATGCACTGATGACGTGACTGCGCATGCACTGATGACGTGGCTGATCGGGCACTGATCACATGGCTCATCATGCACTGATCACGTGTTTATCAGGCAATGATCAGTGACTGACAGGCGCTGATCATGGGACTGTGCACGCACTGATCACGTGGCTATCATGCACTGATCACGTGACTGCGCATGCACTGATGACGTGGCTGTTCGGGCACTGATCACGTGTTTATCAGGCAGTGATCAGTGACTGACAGGCGCTGATCAGGGGACTGTGCACGCACTGATCAGGTGGCTGATCAGGAACTGACCACCTGACCGCGCATGCAGTGATCACGTGGCTGGTCGTTCACTGATCACGTGTTTATCATACGGTGATCACGTGACTGAGAGGCGCTGATCACGTGACTGTGCCGTCAGTGATCACGTGGCTGAGCAGGCACTGATATCGTGACTGAGCATGCACTGATCATGTGCCGGGAGCCGGGGAGGCATTCCACTCTGGACAAAGGTCATGAGGAAGGAGGCTCGGCATACGCAAATGCGGGATCGAGCCTCAGGAGTCCACCCGGATATTCTCGAGCATCTCCCCCCAAAAAAACCGGAGTCTGCCTACTGTATTGCTTTGTGCTCTCACCTCTGATTTCACTGGGGGCTGTCCCCCACCACCATCTCGCTCTCTCTGTCAAAGAGTTAACTTACAGCTCCAATTCATAAAGTTCCTTGTCATTCTTCCCTTTAACTTCCAGCTGAGTCTCCATCTGGAGCGCGGAACCCACCACGCTTACTAATTATGCCTGGGCTGCTAAGACCCACTCGAGAAGGTGTCTAGGGTGAGGCACCTTTCGCTATTCGAGAGGGCGCCTGCGGCCTACGTAAGTGGTGCAAACTTCTTGTCTTGAAGTTTGATTGGTCTTCCGCGTAAACCAAGCTACTCAGTCTCTTTTCTCCACCGAATTTTCCTACTGAGCTCTCCTCATACTATTATTCTTGACATCTCTGATTAGCATATAAATAGTCGCCTAGGCCATCTCTCCTTCGAATACCCTGGATCAGTTGGGGCTGGTCCCCGGCAGGTGGCGACCGAACAGGGACCTCAGGAGGCAATACTCAAAGAGCTGAGCAGACACGAACCACGCAATCAGCAGGCAATAAGCATGGAGCTCAGCAGTGACGAATCATGCTGCTCAACTGGCAATAATCAAGCACGTGACCAGGCAGGAATCACGCAGCTCAGCTGGCAATTGTCAAGCAGATGAGCCGGCAGGAATCACGCAGCTCAGCAGGCCCTGATCACGTGACTCTGCAGGCACTGATCACGTGGCTGATCAAGTCCAGATCACGTGACTGAGCATGCACTGATCACGTGGCTATCATGCACTGATGACGTGACTGCGCATGCACTGATGACGTGGCTGATCGGGCACTGATCACATGGCTCATCATGCACTGATCACGTGTTTATCAGGCAATGATCAGTGACTGACAGGCGCTGATCATGGGACTGTGCACGCACTGATCACGTGGCTATCATGCACTGATCACGTGACTGCGCATGCACTGATGACGTGGCTGTTCGGGCACTGATCACGTGTTTATCAGGCAGTGATCAGTGACTGACAGGCGCTGATCAGGGGACTGTGCACGCACTGATCAGGTGGCTGATCAGGAACTGACCACCTGACCGCGCATGCAGTGATCACGTGGCTGGTCGTTCACTGATCACGTGTTTATCATACGGTGATCACGTGACTGAGAGGCGCTGATCACGTGACTGTGCCGTCAGTGATCACGTGGCTGAGCAGGCACTGATATCGTGACTGAGCATGCACTGATCATGTGCCGGGAGCCGGGGAGGCATTCCACTCTGGACAAAGGTCATGAGGAAGGAGGCTCGGCATACGCAAATGCGGGATCGAGCCTCAGGAGTCCACCCGGATATTCTCGAGCATCTCCCCCCAAAAAACCGGAGTCTGCCTACTGTATTGCTTTGTGCTCTCACCTCTGATTTCACTGGGGGCTGTCCCCCACCACCATCTCGCTCTCTCTGTCAAAGAGTTAACTTACAGCTCCAATTCATAAAGTTCCTTGTCATTCTTCCCTTTAACTTCCAGCTGAGTCTCCATCTGGAGCGCGGAACCCACCACGCTTACTAATTATGCCTGGGCTGCTAAGACCCACTCGAGAAGGTGTCTAGGGTGAGGCACCTTTCGCTATTCGAGAGGGCGCCTGCGGCCTACGTAAGTGGTGCAAACTTCTTGTCTTGAAGTTTGATTGGTCTTCCGCGTAAACCAAGCTACTCAGTCTCTTTTCTCCACCGAATTTTCCTACTGAGCTCTCCTCATACTATTATTCTTGACATCTCTGATTAGCATATAAATAGTCGCCTAGGCCATCTCTCCTTCGAATACCCTGGATCAGTTGGGGCTGGTCCCCGGCAGGTGGCGACCGAACAGGGACCTCAGGAGGCAATACTCAAAGAGCTGAGCAGACACGAACCACGCAATCAGCAGGCAATAAGCATGGAGCTCAGCAGTGACGAATCATGCTGCTCAACTGGCAATAATCAAGCACGTGACCAGGCAGGAATCACGCAGCTCAGCTGGCAATTGTCAAGCAGATGAGCCGACAGGAATCACGCAGCTCAGCTGGCAATTGTCATGCAGATGAGCCGGCAGGAATCACGCAGCTCAGCAGGCCCTGATCACGTGACTCTGCAGGCACTGATCACGTGGCTGATCAAGTCCAGATCACGTGACTGAGCATGCACTGATCACGTGGCTATCATGCACTGATGACGTGACTGCGCATGCACTGATGACGTGGCTGATCGGGCACTGATCACATGGCTCATCATGCACTGATCACGTGTTTATCAGGCAATGATCAGTGACTGACAGGCGCTGATCATGGGACTGTGCACGCACTGATCACGTGGCTATCATGCACTGATCACGTGACTGCGCATGCACTGATGACGTGGCTGTTCGGGCACTGATCACGTGTTTATCAGGCAGTGATCAGTGACTGACAGGCGCTGATCAGGGGACTGTGCACGCACTGATCAGGTGGCTGATCAGGAACTGACCACCTGACCGCGCATGCAGTGATCACGTGGCTGGTCGTTCACTGATCACGTGTTTATCATACGGTGATCACGTGACTGAGAGGCGCTGATCACGTGACTGTGCCGTCAGTGATCACGTGGCTGAGCAGGCACTGATATCGTGACTGAGCATGCACTGATCATGTGCCGGGAGCCGGGGAGGCATTCCACTCTGGACAAAGGTCATGAGGAAGGAGGCTCGGCATACGCAAATGCGGGATCGAGCCTCAGGAGTCCACCCGGATATTCTCGAGCATCTCCCCCAAAAAAACCGGAGTCTGCCTACTGTATTGCTTTGTGCTCTCACCTCTGATTTCACTGGGGGCTGTCCCCCACCACCATCTCGCTCTCTCTGTCAAAGAGTTAACTTACAGCTCCAATTCATAAAGTTCCTTGTCATTCTTCCCTTTAACTTCCAGCTGAGTCTCCATCTGGAGCGCGGAACCCACCACGCTTACTAATTATGCCTGGGCTGCTAAGACCCACTCGAGAAGGTGTCTAGGGTGAGGCACCTTTCGCTATTCGAGAGGGCGCCTGCGGCCTACGTAAGTGGTGCAAACTTCTTGTCTTGAAGTTTGATTGGTCTTCCGCGTAAACCAAGCTACTCAGTCTCTTTTCTCCACCGAATTTTCCTACTGAGCTCTCCTCATACTATTATTCTTGACATCTCTGATTAGCATATAAATAGTCGCCTAGGCCATCTCTCCTTCGAATACCCTGGATCAGTTGGGGCTGGTCCCCGGCAGGTGGCGACCGAACAGGGACCTCAGGAGGCAATACTCAAAGAGCTGAGCAGACACGAACCACGCAATCAGCAGGCAATAAGCATGGAGCTCAGCAGTGACGAATCATGCTGCTCAACTGGCAATAATCAAGCACGTGACCAGGCAGGAATCACGCAGCTCAGCTGGCAATTGTCAAGCAGATGAGCCGGCAGGAATCACGCAGCTCAGCAGGCCCTGATCACGTGACTCTGCAGGCACTGATCACGTGGCTGATCAAGTCCAGATCACGTGACTGAGCATGCACTGATCACGTGGCTATCATGCACTGATGACGTGACTGCGCATGCACTGATGACGTGGCTGATCGGGCACTGATCACATGGCTCATCATGCACTGATCACGTGTTTATCAGGCAATGATCAGTGACTGACAGGCGCTGATCATGGGACTGTGCACGCACTGATCACGTGGCTATCATGCACTGATCACGTGACTGCGCATGCACTGATGACGTGGCTGTTCGGGCACTGATCACGTGTTTATCAGGCAGTGATCAGTGACTGACAGGCGCTGATCAGGGGACTGTGCACGCACTGATCAGGTGGCTGATCAGGAACTGACCACCTGACCGCGCATGCAGTGATCACGTGGCTGGTCGTTCACTGATCACGTGTTTATCATACGGTGATCACGTGACTGAGAGGCGCTGATCACGTGACTGTGCCGTCAGTGATCACGTGGCTGAGCAGGCACTGATATCGTGACTGAGCATGCACTGATCATGTGCCGGGAGCCGGGGAGGCATTCCACTCTGGACAAAGGTCATGAGGAAGGAGGCTCGGCATACGCAAATGCGGGATCGAGCCTCAGGAGTCCACCCGGATATTCTCGAGCATCTCCCCCCAAAAAAACCGGAGTCTGCCTACTGTATTGCTTTGTGCTCTCACCTCTGATTTCACTGGGGGCTGTCCCCCACCACCATCTCGCTCTCTCTGTCAAAGAGTTAACTTACAGCTCCAATTCATAAAGTTCCTTGTCATTCTTCCCTTTAACTTCCAGCTGAGTCTCCATCTGGAGCGCGGAACCCACCACGCTTACTAATTATGCCTGGGCTGCTAAGACCCACTCGAGAAGGTGTCTAGGGTGAGGCACCTTTCGCTATTCGAGAGGGCGCCTGCGGCCTACGTAAGTGGTGCAAACTTCTTGTCTTGAAGTTTGATTGGTCTTCCGCGTAAACCAAGCTACTCAGTCTCTTTTCTCCACCGAATTTTCCTACTGAGCTCTCCTCATACTATTATTCTTGACATCTCTGATTAGCATATAAATAGTCGCCTAGGCCATCTCTCCTTCGAATACCCTGGATCAGTTGGGGCTGGTCCCCGGCAGGTGGCGACCGAACAGGGACCTCAGGAGGCAATACTCAAAGAGCTGAGCAGACACGAACCACGCAATCAGCAGGCAATAAGCATGGAGCTCAGCAGTGACGAATCATGCTGCTCAACTGGCAATAATCAAGCACGTGACCAGGCAGGAATCACGCAGCTCAGCTGGCAATTGTCAAGCAGATGAGCCGGCAGGAATCACGCAGCTCAGCAGGCCCTGATCACGTGACTCTGCAGGCACTGATCACGTGGCTGATCAAGTCCAGATCACGTGACTGAGCATGCACTGATCACGTGGCTATCATGCACTGATGACGTGACTGCGCATGCACTGATGACGTGGCTGATCGGGCACTGATCACATGGCTCATCATGCACTGATCACGTGTTTATCAGGCAATGATCAGTGACTGACAGGCGCTGATCATGGGACTGTGCACGCACTGATCACGTGGCTATCATGCACTGATCACGTGACTGCGCATGCACTGATGACGTGGCTGTTCGGGCACTGATCACGTGTTTATCAGGCAGTGATCAGTGACTGACAGGCGCTGATCAGGGGACTGTGCACGCACTGATCAGGTGGCTGATCAGGAACTGACCACCTGACCGCGCATGCAGTGATCACGTGGCTGGTCGTTCACTGATCACGTGTTTATCATACGGTGATCACGTGACTGAGAGGCGCTGATCACGTGACTGTGCCGTCAGTGATCACGTGGCTGAGCAGGCACTGATATCGTGACTGAGCATGCACTGATCATGTGCCGGGAGCCGGGGAGGCATTCCACTCTGGACAAAGGTCATGAGGAAGGAGGCTCGGCATACGCAAATGCGGGATCGAGCCTCAGGAGTCCACCCGGATATTCTCGAGCATCTCCCCCCAAAAAAACCGGAGTCTGCCTACTGTATTGCTTTGTGCTCTCACCTCTGATTTCACTGGGGGCTGTCCCCCACCACCATCTCGCTCTCTCTGTCAAAGAGTTAACTTACAGCTCCAATTCATAAAGTTCCTTGTCATTCTTCCCTTTAACTTCCAGCTGAGTCTCCATCTGGAGCGCGGAACCCACCACGCTTACTAATTATGCCTGGGCTGCTAAGACCCACTCGAGAAGGTGTCTAGGGTGAGGCACCTTTCGCTATTCGAGAGGGCGCCTGCGGCCTACGTAAGTGGTGCAAACTTCTTGTCTTGAAGTTTGATTGGTCTTCCGCGTAAACCAAGCTACTCAGTCTCTTTTCTCCACCGAATTTTCCTACTGAGCTCTCCTCATACTATTATTCTTGACATCTCTGATTAGCATATAAATAGTCGCCTAGGCCATCTCTCCTTCGAATACCCTGGATCAGTTGGGGCTGGTCCCCGGCAGGTGGCGACCGAACAGGGACCTCAGGAGGCAATACTCAAAGAGCTGAGCAGACACGAACCACGCAATCAGCAGGCAATAAGCATGGAGCTCAGCAGTGACGAATCATGCTGCTCAACTGGCAATAATCAAGCACGTGACCAGGCAGGAATCACGCAGCTCAGCTGGCAATTGTCAAGCAGATGAGCCGGCAGGAATCACGCAGCTCAGCAGGCCCTGATCACGTGACTCTGCAGGCACTGATCACGTGGCTGATCAAGTCCAGATCACGTGACTGAGCATGCACTGATCACGTGGCTATCATGCACTGATGACGTGACTGCGCATGCACTGATGACGTGGCTGATCGGGCACTGATCACATGGCTCATCATGCACTGATCACGTGTTTATCAGGCAATGATCAGTGACTGACAGGCGCTGATCATGGGACTGTGCACGCACTGATCACGTGGCTATCATGCACTGATCACGTGACTGCGCATGCACTGATGACGTGGCTGTTCGGGCACTGATCACGTGTTTATCAGGCAGTGATCAGTGACTGACAGGCGCTGATCAGGGGACTGTGCACGCACTGATCAGGTGGCTGATCAGGAACTGACCACCTGACCGCGCATGCAGTGATCACGTGGCTGGTCGTTCACTGATCACGTGTTTATCATACGGTGATCACGTGACTGAGAGGCGCTGATCACGTGACTGTGCCGTCAGTGATCACGTGGCTGAGCAGGCACTGATATCGTGACTGAGCATGCACTGATCATGTGCCGGGAGCCGGGGAGGCATTCCACTCTGGACAAAGGTCATGAGGAAGGAGGCTCGGCATACGCAAATGCGGGATCGAGCCTCAGGAGTCCACCCGGATATTCTCGAGCATCTCCCCCCAAAAAAACCGGAGTCTGCCTACTGTATTGCTTTGTGCTCTCACCTCTGATTTCACTGGGGGCTGTCCCCCACCACCATCTCGCTCTCTCTGTCAAAGAGTTAACTTACAGCTCCAATTCATAAAGTTCCTTGTCATTCTTCCCTTTAACTTCCAGCTGAGTCTCCATCTGGAGCGCGGAACCCACCACGCTTACTAATTATGCCTGGGCTGCTAAGACCCACTCGAGAAGGTGTCTAGGGTGAGGCACCTTTCGCTATTCGAGAGGGCGCCTGCGGCCTACGTAAGTGGTGCAAACTTCTTGTCTTGAAGTTTGATTGGTCTTCCGCGTAAACCAAGCTACTCAGTCTCTTTTCTCCACCGAATTTTCCTACTGAGCTCTCCTCATACTATTATTCTTGACATCTCTGATTAGCATATAAATAGTCGCCTAGGCCATCTCTCCTTCGAATACCCTGGATCAGTTGGGGCTGGTCCCCGGCAGGTGGCGACCGAACAGGGACCTCAGGAGGCAATACTCAAAGAGCTGAGCAGACACGAACCACGCAATCAGCAGGCAATAAGCATGGAGCTCAGCAGTGACGAATCATGCTGCTCAACTGGCAATAATCAAGCACGTGACCAGGCAGGAATCACGCAGCTCAGCTGGCAATTGTCAAGCAGATGAGCCGACAGGAATCACGCAGCTCAGCAGGCCCTGATCACGTGACTCTGCAGGCACTGATCACGTGGCTGATCAAGTCCAGATCACGTGACTGAGCATGCACTGATCACGTGGCTATCATGCACTGATGACGTGACTGCGCATGCACTGATGACGTGGCTGATCGGGCACTGATCACATGGCTCATCATGCACTGATCACGTGTTTATCAGGCAATGATCAGTGACTGACAGGCGCTGATCATGGGACTGTGCACGCACTGATCACGTGGCTATCATGCACTGATCACGTGACTGCGCATGCACTGATGACGTGGCTGTTCGGGCACTGATCACGTGTTTATCAGGCAGTGATCAGTGACTGACAGGCGCTGATCAGGGGACTGTGCACGCACTGATCAGGTGGCTGATCAGGAACTGACCACCTGACCGCGCATGCAGTGATCACGTGGCTGGTCGTTCACTGATCACGTGTTTATCATACGGTGATCACGTGACTGAGAGGCGCTGATCACGTGACTGTGCCGTCAGTGATCACGTGGCTGAGCAGGCACTGATATCGTGACTGAGCATGCACTGATCATGTGCCGGGAGCCGGGAGGCATTCCACTCTGGACAAAGGTCATGAGGAAGGAGGCTCGGCATACGCAAATGCGGGATCGAGCCTCAGGAGTCCACCCGGATATTCTCGAGCATCTCCCCCCAAAAAACCAGAGTCTGCCTACTGTATTGCTTTGTGCTCTCACCTCTGATTTCACTGGGGGCTGTCCCCCACCACCATCTCGCTCTCTCTGTCAAAGAGTTAACTTACAGCTCCAATTCATAAAGTTCCTTGTCATTCTTCCCTTTAACTTCCAGCTGAGTCTCCATCTGGAGCGCGGAACCCACCACGCTTACTAATTATGCCTGGGCTGCTAAGACCCACTCGAGAAGGTGTCTAGGGTGAGGCACCTTTCGCTATTCGAGAGGGCGCCTGCGGCCTACGTAAGTGGTGCAAACTTCTTGTCTTGAAGTTTGATTGGTCTTCCGCGTAAACCAAGCTACTCAGTCTCTTTTCTCCACCGAATTTTCCTACTGAGCTCTCCTCATACTATTATTCTTGACATCTCTGATTAGCATATAAATAGTCGCCTAGGCCATCTCTCCTTCGAATACCCTGGATCAGTTGGGGCTGGTCCCCGGCAGGTGGCGACCGAACAGGGACCTCAGGAGGCAATACTCAAAGAGCTGAGCAGACACGAACCACGCAATCAGCAGGCAATAAGCATGGAGCTCAGCAGTGACGAATCATGCTGCTCAACTGGCAATAATCAAGCACGTGACCAGGCAGGAATCACGCAGCTCAGCTGGCAATTGTCAAGCAGATGAGCCGACAGGAATCACGCAGCTCAGCTGGCAATTGTCATGCAGATGAGCCGGCAGGAATCACGCAGCTCAGCAGGCCCTGATCACGTGACTCTGCAGGCACTGATCACGTGGCTGATCAAGTCCAGATCACGTGACTGAGCATGCACTGATCACGTGGCTATCATGCACTGATGACGTGACTGCGCATGCACTGATGACGTGGCTGATCGGGCACTGATCACATGGCTCATCATGCACTGATCACGTGTTTATCAGGCAATGATCAGTGACTGACAGGCGCTGATCATGGGACTGTGCACGCACTGATCACGTGGCTATCATGCACTGATCACGTGACTGCGCATGCACTGATGACGTGGCTGTTCGGGCACTGATCACGTGTTTATCAGGCAGTGATCAGTGACTGACAGGCGCTGATCAGGGGACTGTGCACGCACTGATCAGGTGGCTGATCAGGAACTGACCACCTGACGCGCATGCAGTGATCACGTGGCTGGTCGTTCACTGATCACGTGTTTATCATACGGTGATCACGTGACTGAGAGGCGCTGATCACGTGACTGTGCCGTCAGTGATCACGTGGCTGAGCAGGCACTGATATCGTGACTGAGCATGCACTGATCATGTGCCGGGAGCCGGGAGGCATTCCACTCTGGACAAAGGTCATGAGGAAGGAGGCTCGGCATACGCAAATGCGGGATCGAGCCTCAGGAGTCCACCCGGATATTCTCGAGCATCTCCCCCCAAAAAAACCGGAGTCTGCCTACTGTATTGCTTTGTGCTCTCACCTCTGATTTCACTGGGGGCTGTCCCCCACCACCATCTCGCTCTCTCTGTCAAAGAGTTAACTTACAGCTCCAATTCATAAAGTTCCTTGTCATTCTTCCCTTTAACTTCCAGCTGAGTCTCCATCTGGAGCGCGGAACCCACCACGCTTACTAATTATGCCTGGGCTGCTAAGACCCACTCGAGAAGGTGTCTAGGGTGAGGCACCTTTCGCTATTCGAGAGGCGCCTGCGGCCTACGTAAGTGGTGCAAACTTCTTGTCTTGAAGTTTGATTGGTCTTCCGCGTAAACCAAGCTACTCAGTCTCTTTTCTCCACCGAATTTTCCTACTGAGCTCTCCTCATACTATTATTCTTGACATCTCTGATTAGCATATAAATAGTCGCCTAGGCCATCTCTCCTTCGAATACCCTGGATCAGTTGGGGCTGGTCCCCGGCAGGTGGCGACCGAACAGGGACCTCAGGAGGCAATACTCAAAGAGCTGAGCAGACACGAACCACGCAATCAGCAGGCAATAAGCATGGAGCTCAGCAGTGACGAATCATGCTGCTCAACTGGCAATAATCAAGCACGTGACCAGGCAGGAATCACGCAGCTCAGCTGGCAATTGTCAAGCAGATGAGCCGGCAGGAATCACGCAGCTCAGCAGGCCCTGATCACGTGACTCTGCAGGCACTGATCACGTGGCTGATCAAGTCCAGATCACGTGACTGAGCATGCACTGATCACGTGGCTATCATGCACTGATGACGTGACTGCGCATGCACTGATGACGTGGCTGATCGGGCACTGATCACATGGCTCATCATGCACTGATCACGTGTTTATCAGGCAATGATCAGTGACTGACAGGCGCTGATCATGGGACTGTGCACGCACTGATCACGTGGCTATCATGCACTGATCACGTGACTGCGCATGCACTGATGACGTGGCTGTTCGGGCACTGATCACGTGTTTATCAGGCAGTGATCAGTGACTGACAGGCGCTGATCAGGGGACTGTGCACGCACTGATCAGGTGGCTGATCAGGAACTGACCACCTGACCGCGCATGCAGTGATCACGTGGCTGGTCGTTCACTGATCACGTGTTTATCATACGGTGATCACGTGACTGAGAGGCGCTGATCACGTGACTGTGCCGTCAGTGATCACGTGGCTGAGCAGGCACTGATATCGTGACTGAGCATGCACTGATCATGTGCCGGGAGCCGGGGAGGCATTCCACTCTGGACAAAGGTCATGAGGAAGGAGGCTCGGCATACGCAAATGCGGGATCGAGCCTCAGGAGTCCACCCGGATATTCTCGAGCATCTCCCCCCAAAAAAACCGGAGTCTGCCTACTGTATTGCTTTGTGCTCTCACCTCTGATTTCACTGGGGGCTGTCCCCCACCACCATCTCGCTCTCTCTGTCAAAGAGTTAACTTACAGCTCCAATTCATAAAGTTCCTTGTCATTCTTCCCTTTAACTTCCAGCTGAGTCTCCATCTGGAGCGCGGAACCCACCACGCTTACTAATTATGCCTGGGCTGCTAAGACCCACTCGAGAAGGTGTCTAGGGTGAGGCACCTTTCGCTATTCGAGAGGGCGCCTGCGGCCTACGTAAGTGGTGCAAACTTCTTGTCTTGAAGTTTGATTGGTCTTCCGCGTAAACCAAGCTACTCAGTCTCTTTTCTCCACCGAATTTTCCTACTGAGCTCTCCTCATACTATTATTCTTGACATCTCTGATTAGCATATAAATAGTCGCCTAGGCCATCTCTCCTTCGAATACCCTGGATCAGTTGGGGCTGGTCCCCAGCAGGTGGCGACCGAACAGGGACTTCAGGAGGCAATACTCAAAGAGCTGAGCAGACACGAACCACGCAATCAGCAGGCAATAAGCATGGAGCTCAGCAGTGACGAATCATGCTGCTCAACTGGCAATAATCAAGCACGTGACCAGGCAGGAATCACGCAGCTCAGCTGGCAATTGTCAAGCAGATGAGCCGACAGGAATCACGCAGCTCAGCTGGCAATTGTCATGCAGATGAGCCGGCAGGAATCACGCAGCTCAGCAGGCCCTGATCACGTGACTCTGCAGGCACTGATCACGTGGCTGATCAAGTACAGATCACGTGACTGAGCATGCACTGATCACGTGGCTATCATGCACTGATCACGTGGCTATCATGCACTGATCACGTGGCTGATCATGCACTGATCACATGGCTACCATGTACTGATCACGTGACTGATCATGCACTGATCACGTACTGATCATGCACTGATCACGTGGCTGATCATGCACTGATCACGTGGCTATCATGCACTGATCACGTGGCTGATCATGCACTGATCGTAGCTATCATGCACTGATCACGTGACTGATCATGCACTGATCACGTGACTGATCATGCACTGATCACGTGGCTGATCATGCACTGATCACGTGGCTATCATGCACTGATCACGTGGCTGATCATGCACTGATCACGTGCTATCATGCACTGATCACGTGACTGATCATGCACTGATCACGTGACTGATCATGCACTGATCACGTGGCTGATCATGCACTGATCACGTGACTGATCATGCACTGATCACGTGACTGATCATGCACTGATCAAGTGGCTATCATGCACTGATCACTTGGCTGGTCATACACTGATCACGAAGCTACCATGCACTGATCACGTGACTGATCATGCACTGATCACGTAATTGATCATGCACTGATCACGTGGCTGATCATGCACTGATCACGTGGCTATCATGCACTGCTCACTTGGCTGATCATGCAATGATCACGCAGCTACCATGTACTGGTCACATGACTGATCATGCACTCATGACGTAATTGATCATGCACTGATCACGTGGCTGATCATGCACTGATCACGTGACTGATCATGCACTGATCACGTGGCTATCATGCACTGATCACTTGGCTGATCATGCACTGATCACGCAGCTACCATGTACTGGTCACGGGACTGATCATGCACTGATCACGTAATTGATCATGCACTGATCACGTGGCTGATCATGCACTGATCACGTGAATAATCATGCACTGCTCACGTGGCTGATCATGCAATGATCACGCAGCTACCATGCACTGGTCACGTGACTGATCATGCACTGATCACGTAATTGATCATGCACTGATCACGTGGCTGATCATGCACTGATCACGTGGCTATCATGCACTGATCACGTGGCTATCATGCACTGATCACGTGGCTGATCATGCACTGATCACGTAGCTATCATGCACTGATCACGTGACTGATCATGCACTGATCACGTGACTGATCATGCACTGATCACGTGGCTGATCATGCACTGATCACGTGGCTATCATGCACTGATCACGTGGCTGATCATGCACTGATCACACAGCTATCATGCACTGATCACGTGACTGATCATGCACTGATCACGTGATTGATCATGCACTGATCACGTGGCTGATCATGCACTGATCACGTGGCTATCATGCACTGATCACGTGGCTGATCATGCACTGATCACGTGGCTATCATGCACTGATCACGTGACTGATCATGCACTGATCACGTGACTGATCATGCACTGATCACGTGGCTGATCATGCACTGATCACGTGACTGATCATGCACTGATCACGTGACTGATCATGCACTGATCACGTGGCTATCATGCACTGATCACGTGGCTGATCATGCACTGATCACGCAGCTACCATGTACTGGTCACGTGACTGATCATGCACTGATCACGTGGCTGATCATGCACTGATCACGTGGCTATCATGCACTGATCACGTGGCTGATCATGCACTGATCATGTAACTACCATGTACTGGTCACGTGAATGATCATACACCCATCAGGTGACTGATCATGCACTGATCACTGGCTATCATGCACTGATCACGAGACTGATCATGCACTGATCACGTCTAATCATGCACTGATCACATGACTGCCCATGCACTGATCACGTGGATGATCATACACTAATCATGTGACAGATCATGCACTGATCACGTGGCTGATCATGCACTGATACCGTGACTGAGCATGGACTGATCACATGACTATCATGTAGTGATCACGTGACTTAATGGCGCTGATCATGTGACTGATCATGCGCTGATCATGTTTGCTATCATACACTGATCATGTGCCTCTGGAGGCAATAAACAAAGAGCTGAGTAGGCACGAATCAAACAGTCAGCAGGCAATAATCATGGAACTCAGCTGTGAGGAATCATGCTGCTCAGCTGGCAATAATCAAGCAGCTGAGCAGGCAGGAATTACGCAGCACAGCTGGCAATTGTCAAGCAGATGACAGGCAGGAATCGTGCAGCTCAGCTGGCAATTGTCAAGCAGATGAGCAGACAGTAATCACGCAGCTCAGCAGGCCCTGATCACGTGACTGAGCATGCACTGTTCACGTGGCTGATCATACACTGATCACGTGACTGATCATGCACTGATCACGTGGATATCATGCACTGATCACGTGGCTGATCATGCACTGATCACGTGCTGACCATGCACTGATCACGTGGCTGATCATGCACTGATCACGTAACTGATCATGCACTGATCACGTGGCTGATCATGCACTGATCACGTGGCTATCATGCACTGATCACGTGGCTGATCATGCACTGATCACGTGCTATCATGCACTGATCACGTGACTGATCATGCACTGATCACGTGTGATCATGCACTGATCACGTGGCTGATCATGCACTGATCACGTGGCTATCATGCACTGATCACGTGGCTGATCATGCAATGATCACGCAGCTACCATGCACTGATCACGTGACTGATCATGCACTGATCACGTAATTGATCATGCACTGATCACGTGGCTGATCATGCACTGATCACGTGACTGATCATGCACTGATCACGTGACTGATCATGCACTGATCACGTGGCTATCATGCACTGATCACGTGGCTGATCATGCACTGATCACGTGACTAATCATGCACTGATCACGTGGCTGATCATGCACTGATCACGCAGCTACCATGCACTGATCACGTGACTGATCATGCACTGATCACGTGGCTGATCATGCACTGATCACGTGGCTGATCATGCACTGATCACGTGGCTATCATGCACTGATCACGTGGCTGATCATGCACTGATCACGCAGCTACCATGTACTGGTCACGTGACTGATCATGCACTGATCACGTGACTGATCATGCACTGATCACGTGGCTGATCATGCACTGATCACGTGGCTATCATGCACTGATCACGTGGCTGATCATGCACTGATCACGCAGCTACCATGCACTGATCACGTGACTGATCATGCACTGATCACGTAATTGATCATGCACTGATCACGTGGCTGATCATGCACTGATCACGTGACTGATCATGCACTGATCACGTGACTGATCATGCACTGATCACGTGGCTATCATGCACTGATCACGTGGCTGATCATGCACTGATCACGCAGCTACCATGTACTGGTCACGTGACTGATCATGCACTGATCACGTGACTGATCATGCACTGATCACGTGGCTATCATGCACTGATCACGTGGCTGATCATGCACTGATCATGTAGCTACCATGTACTGGTCACGTGAATGATCATACACCCATCAGGTGACTGATCATGCACTGATCACGTGGCTATCATGCACTGATCACGTGACTGATCATGCACTGATCACGTCTAATCATGCACTGATCACATGACTGCCCATGCACTGATCACGTGGATGATCATACACTAATCATGTGACAGATCATGCACTGATCACGTGGCTGATCATGCACTGATACCGTGACTGAGCATGGACTGATCACATGACTATCATGTAGTGATCACGTGACTTAATGGCGCTGATCATGTGACTGATCATGCGCTGATCATGTTTGCTATCATACACTGATCATGTGCCTCTGGAGGCAATAAACAAAGAGCTGAGTAGGCACGAATCAAACAGTCAGCAGGCAATAATCATGGAACTCAGGTGTGAGGAATCATGCTGCTCAGCTGGCAATAATCAAGCAGCTGAGCAGGCAGGAATTACGCAGCACAGCTGGCAATTGTCAAGCAGATGACAGGCAGGAATCGTGCAGCTCAGCTGGCAATTGTCAAGCAGATGAGCAGACAGTAATCACGCAGCTCAGCAGGCCCTGATCACGTGACTGAGCATGCACTGTTCACGTGGCTGATCATACACTGATCACGTGATTGATCATGCACTGATCACTTGGATATCATGCACTGATCACGTGGCTGATCATACACTGTTCACGTGTCTGACCATGCACTGATCACGTGGCTGATCATACACTGCTCACGTAACTGATCATGCACTGATCACGTGGCTATCATGCACTGATCACGTGGCTGATCATGCACTGATCACGTGGCTGATCATGCACTGATCACGTGACTGATCATGCACTGATCACGTGGCAATCATGCACTGATCACGTGGCTGATCATACACTGATCACGTGACTGATCATGCACTGATCACTGGCTATCATGCACTGATCACGTGGCTATCATGCACTGATCACGTGGCTGATCATGCACTGATCACGTGACTGATCATGCACTGATCACGTCTGATCATGCACTGATCACGTGACTGATCATGCACTGATCACGTGGATGATCATGCACTGATCATGTGACTGATCATGCACTGATCACGTGGCTATCATGCACTGATCACGTGGCTGATCATGCACTGATCACGTAGCTACCATGCACTGATCACGTGACTGATCATGCACTGATCACGTAATTGATCATGCACTGATCACGTGACTGATCATGCACTGATCACGTGACTGATCATGCACTGATCACATGGCTATCATGCACTGATCACGTGGCTGATCATGCACTGATCACGTGACTGATCATGCACTGATCACGTGGCTGATCATGCACTGATCACGTGACTGATCATGCACTGATCACGTGGCTATCATGCACTGATCACGTGGCTGATCATGCACTGATCACGTGGCTGATCATGCACTGATCACGTGACTGATCATGCACTGATCACGTGGCATCATGCACTGATCACGTGGCTGATCATGCACTGATCACGTGACTGATCATGCACTGATCACGTGGCTATCATGCACTGATCACGTGGCTGATCATGCAATGATCACGTAGCTACCATGTACTGATCACGTGACTGATCATGCACTGATCACGTGACTGATCATGCACTGATCACGTGACTGATCATGCACTGATCACGTGACTGATCATGCACTGATCACGTGGCTATCATGCACTGATCACGTGGCTGATCATGCACTGATCACGTAGCAACCATGCACTGGTCACGTGACTGATCATGCACTGATCACGTAATTGATCATGCACTGATCACGTGACTGATCATGCACTGATCACGTGGCTGATCATGCTATCACGTGACTGATCATGCACTGATCACGTGGTGATCATGCACTGATCACGTGACTATCATGCACTGATCACGTGGCTATCATGCACTGATCATGTGACTGATCATGCACTGATCATGTTTGGTGTCATACACTGATCATGTGCAACTGGAGGCAATGAACAAAGAGCTGAGTAGGCACGAATCAGTCAGCAGGCAATAATCATGGAACTCAGCTGTGAGAAATCATGCTGCTCAGCTGGCAATAATCAAGCAGATGAGCAGGCAGGAATTATGCAGCACAGCTGGCAATTGTCAAGCAGATGACAGGCAGGAATCGTGCAGCTCAGCTGGCAATTGTCAAGCAGATGAGCAGACAGTAATCACGCAGCTCAGCAGGCCCTGATCACGTGACTGAGCATGCACTGTTCACGTGGCTGATCATACACTGATCACGTGACTGATCATGCACTGATCACGTGATTGATCATGCACTGATCACGTGACTGTCATGCACTGATCACGTGGCTGATCATGCACTGATCACGTGGCTGATCATGCACTGATCACGTAGCTATCATGCACTGATCACGTGGCTGATCATGCACTGATCACGGGACTGATCATGCACTGATCACGGGCTATCATGCACTGATACATGACTCATGCACTGATCACGTGGCTGATCATGCACTGATCACGTAGCAACCATGCACTGATCACGTGACTGATCATGCACTGATCACGTAACTGATCATGCACTGATCACGTGACTGATCATGCACTGATCACGTGGCTGATCATGCACTGATCACGTGACTGATCATGCACTGATCACGTGACTGATCATGCACTGATCACGTGGCTATCATGCACTGATCACGTGACTGATCATGCACTGATCACGTGACTGATCATGCACTGATCACGTGGCTATCATGCACTGATCACGTGGCTGATCATGCACTGATCACGTAGCTGCCATGCACTGATCACGTGACTGATCATGCACTGATCACGTAATTGATCATGCACTGATCACGTGGCTGATCATGCACTGATCACGTGGCTATCATGCACTGATCACGTGGCTGATCATGCAATGATCACTCAGCTATCATGCACTGTCACGTGACTGATCATGCACTGATCACGTGGCTGATCATGCACTGATCACGTGACTGATCATGCACTGATCACGTGGCTATCATGCACTGATCACGTGGCTGATCATGCACTGATCACGCAGCTCCATGCACTGATCACGTGACTGATCATGCACTGATCACGTGACTGATCATGCACTGATCACGTGGCTGATCATGCACTGATCACGTGACTGATCATGCACTGATCACGTGACTGATCATGCACTGATCACGTGGCTGATCATGCACTGATCACGTGGCTATCATGCACTGATCACGTGACTGATCATGCACTGATCACGTGACTGATCATGCACTGATCACGTGGCTGATCATGCACTGATCACGTGGCTGATCATGCACTGATCACGTGGCTGATCATGCACTGATCACGTGACTGATCATGCACTGATCACGTGACTGATCATGCACTGATCACGTGACTGATCATGCACTGATCACGTGACTGATCATGCACTGATCAGTGGCTATCATGCACTGATCACGTGGCTGATCATGCACTGATCACGTGACTGATCATGCACTGATCACTGGCTATCATGCACTGATCACGTGGCTATCATGCACTGATCACGTGGCTGATCATGCACTGATCACGTGACTGATCATGCACTGATCACGTCTGATCATGCACTGATCACGTGACTGATCATGCACTGATCACGTGGATGATCATGCACTGATCACGTGACTGATCATGCACTGATCACGTGGCTATCATGCACTGATCACGTGGCTGATCATGCACTGATCACGTAGCTACATGCACTGATCACGTGACTGATCATGCACTGATCACGTAATTGATCATGCACTGATCACGTGACTGATCATGCACTGATCACGTGACTGATCATGCACTGATCACGTGGCTATCATGCACTGATCACGTGGCTGATCATGCACTGATCACGTGGCTGATCATGCACTGTCACGTGACTGATCATGCACTGATCACGTGGCACTCATGCACTGATCACGTGGCTGATCATACACTGCTCACGTAACTGATCATGCACACATCACGTGGCTATCATGCACTGATCACGTGGCTGATCATGCACTGATCACGTAGCTACCATATACTGGTCACGTGACTGATCATGCACTGATCACGTAAATGATCATGCACTGATCACGTGACTGATCATGCACTGATCACGTGGCTATCATGCACTGATCACGTGGCTGATCATGCACTGATCACGTAGCAACCATGTACTGGTCACGTGACTGATCATGCACTGATCACGTAATTGATCATGCACTGATCACGTGACTCATCATGCACTGATCACGTGGCTGATCACACACGTATCACGTGACTGATCATGCACTGATCACGTGGCTATCATGCACTGATCACGTGGCTATCATGCACTGATCACGTGGCTGATCACACTGATCACGTGACTGATCATGCACTGATCACGTGGCTGATCATGCACTGATCACGTGGCTATCATGCACTGATCACGTGACTGATCATGCACTGATCACGTGACTGATCATGCACTGATCACGTGGCTGATCATGCACTGATCACGTGGCTATCATGCACTGATCACGTGGCTGATCAATGATCACGTAGCTATCATGCACTGATCACGTGACTGATCATGCACTGATCACGTGACTGATCATGCACTGATCACGTGACTGATCATGCACTGATCACGTGACTGATCATGCACTGATCACGTGGCTATCATGCACTGATCACGTGGCTGATCATGCACTGATCACGTGGATATCATGCACTGATCACGTGGCTGATCATGCACTATCACGTGACTGATCATGCACTGATCACGTGGCTATCATGCACTGATCACGTGGCTATCATGCACTGATCACGTGGCTGATCATGCACTGATCACGTAGCTACCATGTACTGATCACGTGACTGATCATGCACTGATCACGTGACTGATCATGCACTGATCACGTGGCTGATCATGCACTGATCACGTGGCTATCATGCACTGATCACGTGGCTGATCATGCACTGATCACGCAGCTATCATGCACTGATGATCGTGCACTGATCACTGCACTGATCATGCACTGATCACGTGGCTGATCATGCACTGATCACGTGGCTATCATGCACTGCTCACGTGGCTGATCATGCATGATCACGCAGCTACCATGCACTGATCACGTGACTGATCATGCACTGATCACGTAATTGATCATGCACTGATCACGTGGCTGATCATGCACTGATCACGTGACTGATCATGCACTGATCACGTGACTGATCATGCACTGATCACGTGGCTATCATGCACTGATCACGTGGCTGATCATGCACTGATCACGTAGCTATCATGCACTGATCACGTGACTGATCATGCACTGATCACGTGACTGATCATGCACTGATCACGTGGCTGATCATGCACTGATCACGTGGCTATCATGCACTGATCACGTGGCTGATCATGCACTGATCACGTAGCTATCATGCACTGATCACGTGACTGATCATGCACTGATCACGTAATTGATCATGCACTGATCACGTGGCTGATCATGCACTGATCACGTGACTGATCATGCACTGATCACGTGGCTATCATGCACTGATCACGTGGCTGATCATGCACTGATCACGCAGCTATCATGCACTGATCACGTGACTGATCATGCACTGATCACGTGACTGATCATGCACTGATCACGTGGCTGATCATGCACTGATCACGTGGCTATCATGCACTGATCACGTGGCTGATCATGCACTGATCACGTGGCTACCATGCACTGATCACGTGACTGATCATGCACTGATCACGTAATTGATCATGCACTGATCACGTGGCTGATCATGCACTGATCACGTGACTGATCATGCACTGATCACGTGACTGATCATGCACTGATCACGTGGCTATCATGCACTGATCACGTGGCTGATCATGCACTGATCACGCAGCTATCATGCACTGATCACGTGACTGATCATGCACTGATCACGTGGCTGATCATGCACTGATCACGTGGCTGATCATGCACTGATCACGTGACTGATCATGCACTGATCACGTGACTGATCATGCACTGATCACGTGGCTATCATGCACTATCACGTGGCTGATCATGCACTGATCATGTAGCTACCATGTACGGTCACGTGAATGATCATACACCCATCAGGTGACTGATCATGCACTGATCACGTGGCTATCATGCACTGATCACGAGACTGATCATGCACTGATCACGTCTAATCATGCACTGATCACATGACTGCCCATGCACTGATCACGTGGATGATCATACACTAATCATGTGACAGATCATGCACTGATCACGTGGCTGATCATGCACTGATACCGTGACTGAGCATGGACTGATCACATGACTATCATGTAGTGATCACGTGACTTAATGGCGCTGATCATGTGACTGATCATGCGCTGATCATGTTTGCTATCATACACTGATCATGTGCCTCTGGAGGCAATAAACAAAGAGCTGAGTAGGCACGAATCAAACAGTCAGCAGGCAATAATCATGGAACTCAGCTGTGAGGAATCATGCTGCTCAGCTGGCAATAATCAAGCAGCTGAGCAGGCAGGAATTACGCAGCACAGCTGGCAATTGTCAAGCAGATGACAGGCAGGAATCGTGCAGCTCAGCTGGCAATTGTCAAGCAGATGAGCAGACAGTAATCACGCAGCTCAGCAGGCCCTGATCACGTGACTGAGCATGCACTGTTCACGTGGCTGATCATACACTGATCACGTGATTGATCATGCACTGATCACTTGGATATCATGCACTGATCACGTGGCTGATCATACACTGTTCACGTGTCTGACCATGCACTGATCACGTGGCTGATCATACACTGCTCACGTAACTGATCATGCACTGATCACGTGGCTATCATGCACTGATCACGTGGCTGATCATGCACTGATCACGTGGCTGATCATGCACTGATCACGTGACTGATCATGCACTGATCACGTGGCAATCATGCACTGATCACGTGGCTGATCATGCACTGATCACGTGACTGATCATGCACTGATCACTGGCTATCATGCACTGATCACGTGGCTATCATGCACTGATCACGTGGCTGATCATGCACTGATCACGTGACTGATCATGCACTGATCACGTCTGATCATGCACTGATCACGTGACTGATCATGCACTGATCACGTGGATGATCATGCACTGATCATGTGACTGATCATGCACTGATCACGTGGCTATCATGCACTGATCACGTGGCTGATCATGCAATGATCACGTAGCTACCATGTACTGATCACGTGACTGATCATGCACTGATCACGTAATTGATCATGCACTGATCACGTGACTGATCATGCACTGATCACGTGACTGATCATGCACTGATCACGTGGATATCATGCACTGATCACGTGGCTGATCATGCACTGATCACGTGGCTGATCATGCACTGATCACGTGGCTGATCATGCACTGATCACGTGACTGATCATGCACTGATCACGTGGCTATCATGCACTGATCACGTGGCTGATCATGCACTGATCACGTGGCTGATCACACACCTGTCACGTGACTGATCATGCACTGATCACGTGGCACTCATGCACTGATCACGTGGCTGATCATACTGATCACGTACTGATCATGCACTGATCACGTGGCTATCATGCACTGATCACGTGGCTGATCATGCAATGATCACGTAGCTACCATATACTGGTCACGTGACTGATCATGCACTGATCACGTAAATGATCATGCACTGATCACGTGACTGATCATGCACTGATCACGTGACTGATCATGCACTGATCACGTGGCTATCATGCACTGCTCACGTGGCTGATCATGCAATGATCACGTAGCAACCATGTACTGGTCACGTGACTGATCATGCACTGATCACGTAATTGATCATGCACTGATCACGTGACTGATCATGCACTGATCACGTGGCTGATCACACACTATCACGTGACTGATCATGCACTGATCACGTGGCTATCATGCACTGATCACGTGGCTGATCATGCACTGATCACGTGGCTATCATGCACTGATCACGTGGCTGATCATGCACTGATCACGTGGCTATCATGCACTGATCACGTGACTGATCATGCACTGATCACGTGGCTGATCATGCACTGATCACGTGGCTATCATGCACTGATCACGTGGCTGATCATGCACTGATCACGTGGCTATCATGCACTGATCACGTGACTGATCATGCACTGATCACGTGACTGATCATGCACTGATCACGTGACTGATCATGCACTGATCACGTGGCTATCATGCACTGATCACGTGGCTGATCATGCACTGATCACGTAGCTATCATGCACTGATCACGTGACTGATCATGCACTGATCACGTAATTGATCATGCACTGATCACGTGACTGATCATGCACTGATCACGTGACTGATCATGCACTGATCACGTGACTGATCATGCACTGATCACGTGGCTATCATGCACTGATCACGTGGCTGATCATGCACTGATCACGTAGCTATCATGCACTGATCACGTGACTGATCATGCACTGATCACGTAATTGATCATGCACTGATCACGTGACTGATCATGCACTGATCACGTGACTGATCATGCACTGATCACGTGACTGATCATGCACTGATCACGTGGCTATCATGCACTGATCACGTGGCTGATCATGCACTGATCATGTAGCTACCATGTACAGGTCACGTGAATGATCATACACCCATCAGGTGACTGATCATGCACTGATCACGTGGCTATCATGCACTGATCACGAGACTGATCATGCACTGATCACGTGTAATCATGCACTGATCACATGACTGCCCATGCACTGATCACGTGGATGATCATACACTAATCATGTGACAGATCATGCACTGATCACGTGGCTGATCATGCACTGATACCGTGACTGAGCATGGACTGATCACATGACTATCATGTAGTGATCACGTGACTTAATGGCGCTGATCATGTGACTGATCATGCGCTGATCATGTTTGCTATCATACACTGATCATGTGCCTCTGGAGGCAATAAACAAAGAGCTGAGTAGGCACGAATCAAACAGTCAGCAGGCAATAATCATGGAACTCAGCTGTGAGGAATCATGCTGCTCAGCTGGCAATAATCAAGCAGCTGAGCAGGCAGGAATTACGCAGCACAGCTGGCAATTGTCAAGCAGATGACAGGCAGGAATCGTGCAGCTCAGCTGGCAATTGTCAAGCAGATGAGCAGACAGTAATCACGCAGCTCAGCAGGCCCTGATCACGTGACTGAGCATGCACTGTTCACGTGGCTGATCATACACTGATCACGTGATTGATCATGCACTGATCACTTGGATATCATGCACTGATCACGTGGCTGATCATGCACTGATCACGTGACTGATCATGCACTGATCACGTGGCTGATCATACACTGATCACGTAACTGATCATGCACTGATCACGTGGCTATCATGCACTGATCACGTGACTGATCATGCACTGATCACGTGACTGATCATGCACTGATCACGTGGCTATCATGCACTGAT
Source organism: Bos javanicus (assembly GCF_032452875.1). NCBI lineage: Eukaryota > Metazoa > Chordata > Mammalia > Artiodactyla > Bovidae > Bos > Bos javanicus. The sequence goes on along the minus strand of NW_026893735.1, from coordinate 432,245 downwards.
CACGTGGCTGATCATGCACTGATCATGAGCTACCATGTACTGGTCACGTGACTGATCATGCACTGATCACGTGACTGATCATGCACTGATCACGTGGCTATCATGCACTGATCACGTGGCTGATCATGCACTGATCACGTGACTGATCATGCACTGATCACGTGACTGATCATGCACTGATCACGTGGCTATCATGCACTGATCACGTGGCTGATCATGCACTGATCACGTGACTGATCATGCACTGATCACGTGGCTGATCATGCACTGATCACGTGGCTGATCATGCACTGATACCATGACTGAGCATGGACTGATCACATGACTATCATGCAGTGATCACGTGACTTAATGGCGCTGATCATGTGACTGATCATGCACTGATCATGTTTGCTATCATACACTGATCATGTGCCTCTGGAGGCAATAAACAAAGAGCTGAGTAGGCACGAATCAAACAGTCAGCAGGCAATAATCATGGAACTCAGCTGTGAGGAATCATGCTGCTCAGCTGGCAATAATCAAGCAGCTGAGCAGGCAGGAATTACACATCACAGCTGGCAATTGTCAAGCAGATGACAGGCAGGAATCATGCAGCTCAGCTGGCAATTGTCAAGCAGATGAGCAGACAGTAATCACGCAGCTCAGCAGGCCCTGATCACGTGACTGAGCATGCACTGTTCACGTGGCTGATCATACACTGATCACGTGACTGATCATGCACTGATCACGTGGATATCATGCACTGATCACGTGGCTGATCATACACTGATCACGTGTCTGACCATGCACTGATCACGTGGCTGATCATGCACTGATCACGTAACTGATCATGCACTGATCACGTGGCTGATCATGCACTGATCACGTGGCTGATCATGCACTGATCACGTGGCTATCATGCACTGATCACGTGACTGATCATGCACTGATCACGTGGCTGATCATGCACTGATCACGTGACTGATCATGCACTGATCACGTGGCTGATCATGCACTGATCACGTGACTGATCATGCACTGATCACGTGACTGATCATGCACTGATCACGTGGCTATCATGCACTGATCACGTGGATGATCATGCACTGATCACGTGGCTGATCACACACTGATCACGTGACTGATCATGCACTGATCACGTGGCTATCATGCACTGATCACGTGGCTATCATGCACTGATCACGTGGCTGATCATGCACTGATCACGTGACTGATCATGCACTGATCACGTGACTGATCATGCACTGATCACGTGACTGATCATGCACTGATCACGTGACTGATCATGCACTGATCACGTGGCTATCATGCACTGATCACGTGGCTGATCATGCACTGATCACGCAGCTACCATGCACTGATCACGTGACTGATCATGCACTGATCACGTAACTGATCATGCACTGATCACGTGGCTTATCATGCACTGATCATGTGACTGATCATGTGCTGATCATGTTTGGTGTCACACACTGATCATGTGCCTCTGGAGGCAATGAACATAGAGCTGAGTAGGCATGAATCAGTCAGCAGGCTATAATCATGGAACTCAGCTCTGAGAAATCATGCTGCTCAGCTGGCAATAATCAAGTAGATGAGCAGGCAGGAATTACGCAGCACAGGTGGCAATTGTCAAGCAGATGACAGGCAGGAATCGTGCAGCTCAGCTGGCAATTATCAAGCAGATGAGCAGACAGTAATCACGCAGCTCAGCAGGCCCTGATCACGTGACTGAGCATGCACTGTTCACGTGGCTGATCACACACTGATCACGTGACTGATCATGCACTGATCACGTGACTGATCATGCACTGATCACGTGGCTATCATGCACTGATCACGTGGCTGATCATGCACTGATCACGTGACTGATCATGCACTGATCACGTGGCTGATCATGCACTGATCACGTGACTGATCATGCACTGATCACGTGACTGATCATGCACTGATCACGTGACTGATCATGCACTGATCACGTGGCTATCATGCACTGATCACGTGGCTGATCATGCACTGATCACGTGGCTATCATGCACTGATCACGTGACTGATCATGCACTGATCACGTGACTGATCATGCACTGATCACGTGACTTATCATGCACTGATCATGTGACTGATCATGTGCTGATCATGTTTGGTGTCATACACTGATCATGTGCCTCTGGAGGCAATGAACAAAGAGCTGAGTAGGCATGAATCAGTCAGCAGGCTATAATCATGGAACTCAGCTCTGAGAAATCATGCTGCTCAGCTGGCAATAATCAAGCAGCTGAGCAGGCAGGAATTACGCAGCACAGCTGGCAATTGTCAAGCAGATGACAGGCAGGAATCGTGCAGCTCAGCTGGCAATTGTCAAGCAGATGAGCAGACAGTAATCACGCAGCTCAGCAGGCCCTGATCACGTGACTGAGCATGCACTGATCACGTGGCTGATCATACACTGATCACGTGACTGATCATGCACTGATCACGTGACTGATCATGCACTGATCACGTGGCTATCATGCACTGATCACGTGGCTGATCATGCACTGATCACGTGGCTGATCATGCACTGATCACGTGGCTGATCATGCACTGATCACGTGACTGATCATGCACTGATCACGTGACTGATCATGCACTGATCACGTGACTGATCATGCACTGATCACGTGGCTATCATGCACTGATCACGTGGCTGATCATGCACTGATCACGCAGCTACCATGCACTGATCACGTGACTGATCATGCACTGATCACGTGACTGATCATGCACTGATCACGTGACTTATCATGCACTGATCATGTGACTGATCATGTGCTGATCATGTTTGGTGTCATACACTGATCATGTGCCTCTGGAGGCAATGAACATAGAGCTGAGTAGGCATGAATCAGTCAGCAGGCTATAATCATGGAACTCAGCTCTGAGAAATCATGCTGCTCAGCTGGCAATAATCAAGTAGATGAGCAGGCAGGAATTACGCAGCACAGGTGGCAATTGTCAAGCAGATGACAGGCAGGAATCGTGCAGCTCAGCTGGCAATTGTCAAGCAGATGAGCAGACAGTAATCACGCAGCTCAGCAGGCCCTGATCACGTGACTGAGCATGCACTGTTCACGTGGCTGATCATACACTGATCACGTGACTGATCATGCACTGATCACGTGACTGATCATGCACTGATCACGTGGCTATCATGCACTGATCACGTGGCTGATCATGCACTGATCACGTGGCTGATCATGCACTGATCACGTGGCTGATCATGCACTGATCACGTGACTGATCATGCACTGATCACGTGGCTGATCATGCACTGATCACGTGGCTATCATGCACTGATCACGTGGCTGATCATGCACTGATCACGTGGCTATCATGCACTGATCACGTGGCTGATCATGCACTGATCACGTGACTGATCATGCACTGATCACGTGGCTATCATGCACTGATCACGTGGCTGATCATGCACTGATCATGTAGCTACCATGTACTGTCACGTGACTGATCATGCACTGATCACGTGACTGATCATGCACTGATCACGTGGCTATCATGCACTGATCACGTGGCTGATCATGCACTGATCACGTGCCTGATCATGCACTGATCACGTGACTGATCATGCACTGATCACGTAGCTATCATGCACTGATCACGTGGCTGATCATGCACTGATCACGTGGCTATCATGCACTGATCACGTGGCTATCATGCACTGATCACGTGGCTGATCATGCACTGATCACGTGGCTGATCATGCACTGATCACGTGACTGATCATGCACTGATCACGTGGCTATCATGCACTGATCACGTGGCTATCATGCACTGATCACGTGGCTGATCATGCACTGATCACGTAGCTATCATGCACTGATCACGTGACTGATCATGCACTGATCACGTGGCTGATCATGCACTGATCACGTGACTGATCATGCACTGATCACGTGACTGATCATGCACTGATCACGTGGCTATCATGCACTGATCACGTGGCTGATCATGCACTGATCACGTGTCTGATCATGCACTGATCACGTGGCTGATCATGCACTGATCACGTGACTGATCATGCACTGATCACGTGGCTATCATGCACTGATCACGTGGCTGATCATGCACTGATCACGTGGCTGATCATGCACTGATCACGTGACTGATCATGCACTGATCACGTGGCACTCATGCACTGATCACGTGGCTGATCATGCACTGATCACGTAACTGATCATGCACTGATCACGTGGCTATCATGCACTGATCACGTGGCTGATCATGCACTGATCACGTAGCTACCATGCACTGATCACGTGACTGATCATGCACTGATCACGTGACTGATCATGCACTGATCACGTGACTGATCATGCACTGATCACGTGACTGATCATGCACTGATCACGTGGCTGATCATGCACTGATCACGTGGCTGATCATGCACTGATCACGTGGCTGATCATGCACTGATCACGTGGCTGATCATGCACTATCACGTGACTGATCATGCACTGATCACGTGGATGATCATGCACTGATCACGTGGCTATCATGCACTGATCACGTGGCTGATCATGCACTGATCATGTAGCTACCATGTACAGGTCACGTGAATGATCATACACCCATCAGGTGACTGATCATGCACTGATCACGTGGCTATCATGCACTGATCACGAGACTGATCATGCACTGATCACGTCTAATCATGCACTGATCACATGACTGCCCATGCACTGATCACGTGGATGATCATACACTAATCATGTGACAGATCATGCACTGATCACGTGGCTGATCATGCACTGATACCGTGACTGAGCATGGACTGATCACATGACTATCATGTAGTGATCACGTGACTTAATGGCGCTGATCATGTGACTGATCATGCGCTGATCATGTTTGCTATCATACACTGATCATGTGCCTCTGGAGGCAATAAACAAAGAGCTGAGTAGGCACGAATCAAACAGTCAGCAGGCAATAATCATGGAACTCAGCTGTGAGGAATCATGCTGCTCAGCTGGCAATAATCAAGCAGCTGAGCAGGCAGGAATTACGCAGCACAGCTGGCAATTGTCAAGCAGATGACAGGCAGGAATCGTGCAGCTCAGCTGGCAATTGTCAAGCAGATGAGCAGACAGTAATCACGCAGCTCAGCAGGCCCTGATCACGTGACTGAGCATGCACTGTTCACGTGGCTGATCATACACTGATCACGTGATTGATCATGCACTGATCACTTGGATATCATGCACTGATCACGTGGCTGATCATACACTGTTCACGTGTCTGACCATGCACTGATCACGTGGCTGATCATACACTGCTCACGTAACTGATCATGCACTGATCACGTGGCTATCATGCACTGATCACGTGGCTGATCATGCACTGATCACGTGGCTGATCATGCACTGATCACGTGGCTGATCATGCACTGATCACGTGACTGATCATGCACTGATCACGTGGCTGATCATGCACTGATCACGTGGCTGATCATGCACTGATCACGTGGCTATCATGCACTGATCACGTGACTGATCATGCACTGATCACGTAACTGATCATGCACTGATCACGTGACTGATCATGCACTGATCACGTGACTGATCATGCACTGATCACGTGGCTGATCATGCACTGATCACGTGGCTGATCATGCACTGATCACGTGGCTGATCATGCACTGATCACGTGGCTGATCATGCACTGATCACGTGACTGATCATGCACTGATCACGTGGCTATCATGCACTGATCACGTGGCTGATCATGCACTGATCACGTAGCTATCATGCACTGATCACGTGACTGATCATGCACTGATCACGTGGCTGATCATGCACTGATCAGTGACTGATCATGCACTGATCACGTGACTGATCATGCACTGATCACGTGACTGATCATGCACTGATCACGTGGCTATCATGCACTGATCACGTGGCTGATCATGCACTGATCACGTGGCTATCATGCACTGATCACGTGACTGATCATGCACTGATCACGTGGCTATCATGCACTGATCACGTGGCTGATCATGCACTGATCACGTAGCTATCATACTGATCACGTGACTGATCATGCACTGATCACGTGACTGATCATGCACTGATCACGTGGCTGATCATGCACTGATCACGTGGCTGATCATGCACTGATCACGTGACTGATCATGCACTGATCACGTGACTGATCATGCACTGATCACGTGGCTATCATGCACTGATCACGTGGCTGATCATGCACTGATCACGTGACTGATCATGCACTGATCACGTGACTGATCATGCACTGATCACGTGGCTATCATGCACTGATCACGTGGCTGATCATGCACTGATCACGTGACTGATCATGCACTGATCACGTGACTGATCATGCACTGATCACGTGGCTATCATGCACTGATCACGTGACTATCATGCACTGATCACGTGGCTGATCATGCACTGATCACGTGACTGATCATGCACTGATCACGTGGTATCATGCACTGATCACGTGGCTGATCATGCACTGATCACGTGACTGATCATGCACTGATCACGTGGCTGATCATGCACTGATCACGTGCTGATCATGCACTGATCACGTGGCTATCATGCACTGATCACGTGGCTGATCATGCACTGATCACGTAGCTGACATGCACTGATCACGTGACTGATCATGCACTGATCACGTGACTGATCATGCACTGATCACGTGACTGATCATGCACTGATCACGTGACTGATCATGCACTGATCACGTGGCTATCATGCACTGATCACGTGGCTGATCATGCACTGATCACGTAGCTACCATGCACTGATCACGTGACTGATCATGCACTGATCACGTAATTGATCATGCACTGATCACGTGGCTGATCATGCACTGATCACGTGACTGATCATGCACTGATCACGTGACTGATCATGCACTGATCACGTGGCTATCATGCACTGATCACGTGCTGATCATGCACTGATCACGTGACTGATCATGCACTGATCACGTGGCTATCATGCACTGATCACGTGGCTGATCATGCACTGATCACGTGGCTGATCACACTGTCACGTGACTGATCATGCACTGATCACGTAACTGATCATGCACTGATCACGTGGCTGATCATGCACTGATCACGTGGCTGATCATGCACTGATCACGTGACTGATCATGCACTGATCACGTGACTGATCATGCACTGATCACGTGGCTATCATGCACTGATCACGTGGCTGATCATGCACTGATCACGTGACTGATCATGCACTGATCACGTGACTGATCATGCACTGATCACGTGGCTATCATGCACTGATCACGTGGCTGATCATGCACTGATCACGTTCTGATCATGCACTGATCACGTGACTGATCATGCACTGATCACGTGGCTATCATGCACTGATCACGTGACTATCATGCACTGATCACGTGGCTGATCATGCACTGATCACGTGACTGATCATGCACTGATCACGTGGCTATCATGCACTGATCACGTGGCTGATCATGCACTGATCACGTGACTGATCATGCACTGATCACGTGGCTGATCATGCACTGATCACGTGGCTGATCATGCACTGATCACGTGGCTATCATGCACTGATCACGTGGCTGATCATGCACTGATCACGTAGCTACATGCACTGATCACGTGACTGATCATGCACTGATCACGTGACTGATCATGCACTGATCACGTGACTGATCATGCACTGATCACGTGACTGATCATGCACTGATCACGTGGCTATCATGCACTGATCACGTGGCTGATCATGCAATGATCACGTAGCTACCATGTACTGGTCACGTGACTGATCATGCACTGATCACGTGACTGATCATGCACTGATCACGTGGCTGATCATGCACTGATCACGTGACTGATCATGCACTGATCACGTGACTGATCATGCACTGATCACGTGGCTATCATGCACTGATCACGTGGCTGATCATGCACTGATCACGCTGATCATGCACTGATCACGTGACTGATCATGCACTGATCACGTGGCTATCATGCACTGATCACGTGGCTGATCATGCACTGATCACGTGGCTGATCACACACTGTCACGTGACTGATCATGCACTGATCACGTGGCACTCATGCACTGATCACGTGGCTGATCATACACTGATCACGTAACTGATCATGCACTGATCACGTGGCTATCATGCACTGATCACGTGGCTGATCATGCAATGATCACGTAGGTACCATATACTGGTCACGTGACTGATCATGCACTGATCACGTGAATGATCATGCACTGATCACGTGACTGATCATGCACTGATCACGTGACTGATCATGCACTGATCACGTGGCTATCATGCACTGATCACGTGGCTGATCATGCACTGATCACGTAGCAACCATGTACTGGTCACGTGACTGATCATGCACTGATCACGTAATTGATCATGCACTGATCACGTGACTGATCATGCACTGATCACGTGGCTGATCACACACTATCACGTGACTGATCATGCACTGATCACGTGGCTATCATGCACTGATCACGTGGCTATCATGCACTGATCACGTGGATATCATGCACTGATCACGTGGCTGATCACACACTGATCACGTGACTGATCATGCACTGATCACGTGGCTATCATGCACTGATCACGTGGCTATCATGCACTGATCACGTGGCTGATCATGCACTGATCACGTAGCTATCATGCACTGATCACGTGACTGATCATGCACTGATCACGTGACTGATCATGCACTGATCACGTGGCTGATCATGCACTGATCACGTGGCTATCATGCACTGATCACGTGGCTGATCATGCACTGATCACGCAGCTACCATGCACTGATCACGTGACTGATCATGCACTGATCACGTGGCTGATCATGCACTGATCACGTGGCTGATCATGCACTGATCACGTGGCTGATCATGCACTGATCACGTGGCTATCATGCACTGATCACGTGGCTGATCATGCACTGATCACGTAGCTACCATGCACTGATCACGTGACTGATCATGCACTGATCACGTAATTGATCATGCACTGATCACGTGGCTGATCATGCACTGATCACGTGGCTGATCATGCACTGATCACGTGACTGATCATGCACTGATCACGTGACTGATCATGCACTGATCACGTGGCTATCATGCACTGATCACGTGGATATCATGCACTGATCACGTGGCTGATCATGCACTATCACGTGACTGATCATGCACTGATCACGTGGCTATCATGCACTGATCACGTGGCTATCATGCACTGATCACGTGGCTGATCATGCAATGATCACGTAGCTACCATGCACTGGTCACGTGACTGATCATGCACTGATCACGTGACTGATCATGCACTGATCACGTGACTGATCATGCACTGATCACGTGACTGATCATGCACTGATCACGTGACTGATCATGCACTGATCACGTGGCTATCATGCACTGATCACGTGGCTGATCATGCACTGATCACGCAGCTATCATGCACTGATCACGTGACTGATCATGCACTGATCACGTGACTGATCATGCACTGATCACGTGGCTGATCATGCATTGATCATGTGACTGATCATGTGCTGATCATGTTTGGTGTCATACACTGATCATGTGCCTCTGGAGGCAATGAACAAAGAGCTGAGTAGGCAGGAATCAGTCAGCAGGCAATAATCATGGAACTCAGCTGTGAGAAATCATGCTGCTCAGCTGGCAATAATCAAGCAGCTGAGCAGGCAGGAATTACGCAGCACAGCTGGCAATTGTCAAGCAGATGACAGGCAGGAATCATGCAGCTCAGCTGGCAATTGTCAAGCAGATGAGCAGACAGTAATCACGCAGCTCAGCAGGCCCTGATCACGTGACTGAGCATGCACTGTTCACGTGGCTGATCACACACTGATCACGTGACTGATCATGCACTGATCACGTGACTGATCATGCACTGATCACGTGGCTATCATGCACTGATCACGTGGCTGATCATGCACTGATCACGGGACTGATCATGCACTGATCACGGGCTATCATGCACTGATCACATGACTGACATGCACTGATCACGTGGCTGATCATGCACTGATCACGTGACTGATCATGCACTGATCACGTGGCTATCATGCACTGATCACGTGGCTGATCATGCACTGATCACGTAACTGATCATGCACTGATCACGTGGCTATCATGCACTGATCACGTGGCTGATCATGCACTGATCACGTGGCTGATCATGCACTGTCACGTGACTATCATGCACTGATCACGTGGCTGATCATGCACTGATCACGTGGCTGATCATGCACTGATCACGTGACTGATCATGCACTGATCACGTGGCTATCATGCACTGATCACGTGGCTGATCATGCAATGATCACGTAGCTACCATGTACTGGTCACGTGACTGATCATGCACTGATCACGTAAATGATCATGCACTGATCACGTGACTGATCATGCACTGATCACGTGACTGATCATGCACTGATCACGTGACTGATCATGCACTGATCACGTGGCTATCATGCACTGATCACATGACTGATCATGCACTGATCACGTGGCTGATCATGCACTGATCACGTGACTGATCATGCACTGATCACGTGGATGATCATGCACTGATCACGTGACTGATCATGCACTGATCACGTGGCTATCATGCACTGATCACGTGGCTGATCATGCACTGATCACGTAGCTACCATGTACTGATCACGTGACTGATCATGCACTGATCACGTGGCTGATCATGCACTGATCACGTGACTGATCATGCACTGATCACGTGACTGATCATGCACTGATCACGTGACTGATCATGCACTGATCACGTGGCTATCATGCACTGATCACGTGGCTGATCATGCACTGATCACGTAGCTATCATGCACTGATCACGTGACTGATCATGCACTGATCACGTGACTGATCATGCACTGATCACGTGGCTGATCATGCACTGATCACGTGGCTGATCATGCACTGATCACGTAGCTACCATGCACTGATCACGTGACTGATCATGCACTGATCACGTGACTGATCATGCACTGATCACGTGGCTGATCATGCACTGATCACGTGACTGATCATGCACTGATCACGTGACTGATCATGCACTGATCACGTGGCTATCATGCACTGATCACGTGGCTGATCATGCACTGATCACGTGACTGATCATGCACTGATCACGTGACTGATCATGCACTGATCACGTGGCTATCATGCACTGATCACGTGGCTGATCATACACTGATCACGTGACTGATCATGCACTGATCACGTGGCTATCATGCACTGATCACGTGGCTGATCATGCACTGATCACGTGGCTGATCACACACTGTCACGTGACTGATCATGCACTGATCACGTGGCACTCATGCACTGATCACGTGGCTGATCATACACTGATCACGTAACTGATCATGCACTGATCACGTGGCTATCATGCACTGATCACGTGGCTGATCATGCAATGATCACGTAGGTACCATATACTGGTCACGTGACTGATCATGCACTGATCACGTAAATGATCATGCACTGATCACGTGACTGATCATGCACTGATCACGTGACTGATCATGCACTGATCACGTGGCTATCATGCACTGATCACGTGGCTGATCATGCACTGATCACGTAGCAACCATGTACTGGTCACGTGACTGATCATGCACTGATCACGTAATTGATCATGCACTGATCACGTGGCTGATCATGCACTGATCACGTGGCTGATCATGCACTATCACGTGACTGATCATGCACTGATCACGTGGCTATCATGCACTGATCACGTGGCTATCATGCACTGATCACGTGGATATCATGCACTGATCACGTGGCTGATCACACACGATCACGTGACTGATCATGCACTGATCACGTGGCTATCATGCACTGATCACGTGGCTATCATGCACTGATCACGTGGCTGATCATGCACTGATCACGTAGCTACCATGCACTGATCACGTGACTGATCATGCACTGATCACGTAATTGATCATGCACTGATCACGTGGCTGATCATGCACTGATCACGTGGCTATCATGCACTGATCACGTGGCTGATCATGCACTGATCACGTGGCTATCATGCACTGATCACGTGACTGATCATGCACTGATCACGTGGCTGATCATGCACTGATCACGTGACTGATCATGCACTGATCACGTGACTGATCATGCACTGATCACGTGGCTATCATGCACTGATCACGTGGCTGATCATGCACTGATCACGTAGCTATCATGTACTGATCACGTGACTGATCATGCACTGATCACGTTGATCATGCACTGATCACGTGGCTGATCATGCACTGATCACGTGACTGATCATGCACTGATCACGTGACTGATCATGCACTGATCACGTGGCTATCATGCACTGATCACGTGGCTGATCATGCACTGATCACGTGCCTGATCATGCACTGATCACATGACTGATCATGCACTGATCACGTGACTGATCATGCACTGATCACGTGGCTATCATGCACTACTCACGTGGCTGATCATGCAATGATCATGTAGCTACCATGTACTGGTCACGTGACTGATCATGCACTGATCACGTGACTGATCATGCACTGATCACGTGGCTATCATGCACTGATCACGTGGCTGATCATGCACTGATCACGTGACTGATCATGCACTGATCACGTGACTGATCATGCACTGATCACGTGCTATCATGCACTGATCACGTGGCTGATCATGCACTGATCACGTGGCTGATCATGCACTGATCACGTGGCTATCATGCACTGATCACGTGGCTGATCATGCACTGATACCGTGACTGAGCATGGACTGATCACATGACTATCATGTAGTGATCACGTGACTTAATGGCGCTGATCATGTGACTGATCATGCGCTGATCATGTTTGCTATCATACACTGATCATGTGCCTCTGGAGGCAATAAACAAAGAGCTGAGTAGGCACGAATCAAACAGTCAGCAGGCAATAATCATGGAACTCAGCTGTGAGGAATCATGCTGCTCAGCTGGCAATAATCAAGCAGCTGAGCAGGCAGGAATTACGCAGCACAGCTGGCAATTGTCAAGCAGATGACAGGCAGGAATCGTGCAGCTCAGCTGGCAATTGTCAAGCAGATGAGCAGACAGTAATCACGCAGCTCAGCAGGCCCTGATCACGTGACTGAGCATGCACTGTTCACGTGGCTGATCATACACTGATCACGTGATTGATCATGCACTGATCACTTGGATATCATGCACTGATCACGTGGCTGATCATACACTGTTCACGTGTCTGACCATGCACTGATCACGTGGCTGATCATACACTGCTCACGTAACTGATCATGCACTGATCACGTGGCTGATCATGCACTGATCACGTGGCTGATCATGCACTGATCACGTGGCTATCATGCACTGGTCACGTGACTGATCATGCACTGATCACGTGACTGATCATGCACTGATCACGTGGCTGATCATGCACTGATCACGTGACTGATCATGCACTGATCACGTGGCTATCATGCACTGCTCACGTGGCTGATCATGCAATGATCACGCAGCTACCATGTACTGGTCACGTGACTGATCATGCACTGATCACGTAATTGATCATGCACTGATCACGTGGCTGATCATGCACTGATCATGTGACTGATCATGCACTGATCATGTTTGCTGTCACACACTGATCATGTGCATCTGGAGGCAATGAACAAAGAGCTGAGTAGGCAGGAATCAGTCAGCAGGCTATAATCATGGAACTCAGCTCTGAGAAATCATGCTGCTCAGCTGGCAATAATCAAGTAGATGAGCAGGCAGGAATTATGCAGCACAGGTGGCAATTGTCAAGCAGATGACAGGCAGGAATCGTGCAGCTCAGCTGGCAATTGTCAAGCAGATGAGCAGACAGTAATCACGCAGCTCAGCAGGCCCTGATCACGTGACTGAGCATGCACTGTCACGTGGCTGATCACACACTATCACGTGACTGATCATGCACTGATCACGTGGCTATCATGCACTGATCACGTGATCATGCACTGATCACGTAACTGTCATGCACTGATCACGTGGCTGATCATGCACTGATCACGTGGCTGATCATGCACTGATCACGTGACTGATCATGCACTGATCACGTGGCTATCATGCACTGATCACGTGGCTGATCATGCACTGATCACGGGACTGATCATGCACTGATCACGGGCTATCATGCACTGACATGACTGATCATGCACTGATCACGTGGATGATCATGCACTGATCACGTGACTGATCATGCACTGATCACGTGACTGATCATGCACTGATCACGTGGCTGATCATGCACTGATCACGTGGCTATCATGCACTGATCACGTGGCTGATCATGCACTGATCACGTAGCTATCATGTACTGATCACGTGACTGATCATGCACTGATCACGTGATTGATCATGCACTGATCACGTGGCTGATCATGCACTGATCACGTGGCTGATCATGCACTGATCACGTGACTGATCATGCACTGATCACGTGACTGATCATGCACTGATCACGTGGCTATCATGCACTGATCACGTGGCTGATCATACTGATCACGTGGCTGTCATGCACTGATCACGTGGCTGATCATGCACTGATCACGTGACTGATCATGCACTGATCACGTGGCTATCATGCACTGATCACGTGGCTATCATGCACTGATCACGTGGCTGATCATGCAATGATCACGTAGCTATCATGCACTGATCACGTGACTGATCATGCACTGATCACGTGGCTGATCATGCACTGATCACGTGACTGATCATGCACTGATCACGTGACTGATCATGCACTGATCACGTGGATATCATGCACTGATCACGTGGCTGATCATACACTGATCACGTGTCTGATCATGCACTGATCACGTGGCTGATCATACACTGATCACGTAACTGATCATGCACTGATCACGTGGCTATCATGCACTGATCACGTGGCTGATCATGCACTGATCACGTGGCTGATCACACACTGTCACGTGACTGATCATGCACTGATCACGTGGCACTCATGCACTGATCACGTGGCTGATCATACACTGATCACGTGACTGATCATGCACATCACGTGGCTATCATGCACTGATCACGTGGCTGATCATGCAATGATCACGTAGCTACCATATACTGATCACGTGACTGATCATGCACTGATCACGTAAATGATCATGCACTGATCACGTGACTGATCATGCACTGATCACGTGACTGATCATGCACTGATCACGTGGCTATCATGCACTGATCACGTGGCTGATCATGCAATGATCACGTAGCAACCATGTACTGGTCACGTGACTGATCATGCACTGATCACGTAATTGATCATGCACTGATCACGTGGCTGATCATGCACTGATCACGTGGCTGATCACACACTGATCACGTGACTGATCATGCACTGATCACGTGGCTGATCATGCACTGATCACGTGGCTATCATGCACTGATCACGTGGCTGATCATGCACTGATCACGTAGCTATCATGCACTGATCACGTGACTGATCATGCACTGATCACGTGACTGATCATGCACTGATCACGTGGCTGATCATGCACTGATCACGTGGCTGATCATGCACTGATCACGTGACTGATCATGCACTGATCACGTGACTGATCATGCACTGATCACGTGGCTGATCATGCACTGATCACGTGACTGATCATGCACTGATCACGTGGCTGATCATGCACTGATCACATGACTGATCATGCACTGATCACGTGGATGATCATACACTGATCAGGTGACTGATCATGCACTGATCACGTGGCTATCATGCACTGATCACGAGACTGATCATGCACTGATCACGTCTATCATGCACTGATCACATGACTGCCCATGCACTGATCACGTGGATGATCATACACTAATCATGTGACAGATCATGCACTGATCACGTGGCTGATCATGCACTGATACCGTGACTGAGCATGGACTGATCACATGACTATCATGTAGTGATCACGTGACTTAATGGCGCTGATCATGTGACTGATCATGCGCTGATCATGTTTGCTATCATACACTGATCATGTGCCTCTGGAGGCAATAAACAAAGAGCTGAGTAGGCACGAATCAAACAGTCAGCAGGCAATAATCATGGAACTCAGCTGTGAGGAATCATGCTGCTCAGCTGGCAATAATCAAGCAGCTGAGCAGGCAGAAATTACGCAGCACAGCTGGCAATTGTCAAGCAGATGACAGGCAGGAATCGTGCAGCTCAGCTGGCAATTGTCAAGCAGATGAGCAGACAATAATCACGCAGCTCAGCAGGCCCTGATCACGTGACTGAGCATGCACTGTTCACGTGGCTGATCATACACTGATCACGTGAATATCATGCACTGATCACGTGGCTGATCATACACTGTTCACGTGTCTGACCATGCACTGATCACGTGGCTGATCATACACTGCTCACGTAACTGATCATGCACTGATCACGTGGCTATCATGCACTGATCACGTGGCTGAACATGCACTGTTCACGTGGCTGATCACACACCTGTCACGTGACATATCATGCACTGATCACGTGGCACTCATGCACTGATCACGTGGCTGATCATACTCTGCTCACGTAACTGATCATGCACACATCACGTGGCTATCATGCACTGCTCACGTGGGTCGTCATGGAATGATCACGTAGCTACCATATACTGGTCACGTGACTGATCATGCACAGATCACGTAAATGATCATGCACTGTTCACGTGACTGATCATGTACTGATCACGTGACTGATCATGCACTGATCACGTGGCTATCATGCTCTGCTCACGTGACTGATCATGCACTGATCACGTAATTGATCATGCACTGATCACGTGGCTCATCATGCACTGATCACGTGGCTGATCACACACGATCACGTGACTGATCATGCACTGATCACGTGACTGATCATGCACTGATCACGTGACTGATCATGCACTGATCACGTGGCTATCATGCACTGATCACGTGGCTATCATGCACTGATCACGTGGCTGATCATGCACTGATCACGTAGCTATCATGCACTGATCACGTGACTGATCATGCACTGATCACGTAATTGATCATGCACTGATCACGTGACTGATCATGCACTGATCACGTGACTGATCATGCACTGATCACGTGACTGATCATGCACTGATCACGTGGCTATCATGCACTGATCACGTGGCTGATCATGCACTGATCACGTGACTGATCATGCACTGATCACGTGGCTATCATGCACTGATCACGTGGCTGATCATGCACTGATCACGTGACTGATCATGCACTGATCACGTGGCTATCATGCACTGACACATGACTGATCATGCACTGATCACGTGGCTGATCATGCACTGATCACGTGGCTGATCATGCACTGATCACGTGACTGATCATGCACTGATCACGTGGCTGATCATGCACTATCACGTGGCTGATCATGCAATGATCATGTAGCTACCATGTACTGGTCACGTGAATGATCATACACTGATCACGTGACAAATCATGCACTGATCACATAGCTATCATGCACTGATCACGTGGCTGATCATGCACTGATCACGTGGATGATCATACACTAATCATGTGACAGATCATGCACTGATCACGTGGCTGATCATGCACTGATACCGTGACTGTGCATGGACTGATCACATGACTATCATGTAGTGATCACGTGACTTAATGGCGCTGATCATGTGACTGATCATGCGCTGATCATGTTTGCTATCATACACTGATCATGTGCCTCTGGAGGCAATAAACAAAGAGCTGAGTAGGCACGAATCAAACAGTCAGCAGGCAATAATCATGGAACTCAGGTGTGAGGAATCATGCTGCTCAGCTGGCAATAATCAAGCAGCTGAGCAGGCAGGAATTACGCAGCACAGCTGGCAATTGTCAAGCAGATGACAGGCAGGAATCGTGCAGCTCAGCTGGCAATTGTCAAGCAGATGAGCAGACAGTAATCACGCAGCTCAGCAGGCCCTGATCACGTGACTGAGCATGCACTGTTCACGTGGCTGATCATACACTGATCACGTGATTGATCATGCACTGATCACTTGGATATCATGCACTGATCACGTGGCTGATCATACACTGTTCACGTGTCTGACCATGCACTGATCACGTGGCTGATCATACACTGCTCACGTAACTGATCATGCACTGATCACGTGGCTGATCATGCACTGATCACGTGGCTGATCATGCACTGATCACGTGGCTGATCATGCACTGATCACGTGACTGATCATGCACTGATCACGTAACTGATCATGCACTGATCACGTGGCTGATCACACTGATCACGTGACTGATCATGCACTGATCACGTGGCTATCATGCACTGATCACGTGGCTGATCATGCAATGATCACGTAGCTACCATGCACTGGTCACGTGACTGATCATGCACTGATCACGTGGCTGATCATGCACTGATCACGTGGCTGATCATGCACTGATCACGTGACTGATCATGCACTGATCACGTGGCTGATCATGCACTGATCACGTGACTGATCATGCACTGATCACGTGACTGATCATGCACTGATCACGTGGCTATCATGCACTGATCACGTGGCTGATCATGCACTGATCACGTGGCTATCATGCACTGATCACGTGACTGATCATGCACTGATCACGTGACTGATCATGCACTGATCACGTGGCTGATCATGCACTGATCACGTGACTGATCATGCACTGATCACGTGACTGATCATGCACTGATCACGTGGCTGATCATGCACTGATCACGTGGCTGATCATGCACTGATCACGTGGCTGATCATGCACTGATCACGTGACTGATCATGCACTGATCACGTGACTGATCATGCACTGATCACGTGACTGATCATGCACTGATCACGTGGCTATCATGCACTACTCACGTGGCTGATCATGCAATGATCATGTAGCTACCATGTACAGGTCACGTGAATGATCATACACCCATCAGGTGACTGATCATGCACTGATCACGTGGCTGATCATGCACTGATCACGTGACTGATCATGCACTGATCACGTGACTGATCATGCACTGATCACATGGCTATCATGAACTGATCACGTGGCTGATCATGCACTGATCACGTGGCTGATCATGCACTGATACCGTGACTGAGCATGGACTGATCACATGACTATCATGTAGTGATCACGTGACTTAATGGCGCTGATCATGTGACTGATCATGCGCTGATCATGTTTGCTATCATACACTGATCATGTGCCTCTGGAGGCAATAAACAAAGAGCTGAGTAGGCACGAATCAAACAGTCAGCAGGCAATAATCATGGAACTCAGCTGTGAGGAATCATGCTGCTCAGCTGGCAATAATCAAGCAGCTGAGCAGGCAGGAATTACGCAGCACAGCTGGCAATTGTCAAGCAGATGACAGGCAGGAATCGTGCAGCTCAGCTGGCAATTGTCAAGCAGATGAGCAGACAGTAATCACGCAGCTCAGCAGGCCCTGATCACGTGACTGAGCATGCACTGTTCACGTGGCTGATCATACACTGATCACGTGATGATCATGCACTGATCACTTGGATATCATGCACTGATCACGTGGCTGATCATACACTGCTCACGTAACTGATCATGCACTGATCACGTGGCTATCATGCACTGATCACGTGGCTGAACATGCACTGTTCACGTGGCTGATCACACACCTGTCACGTGACATATCATGCACTGATCACGTGGCACTCATGCACTGATCACGTGGCTGATCATACTCTGCTCACGTAACTGATCATGCACACATCACGTGGCTATCATGCACTGCTCACGTGGCTCGTCATGGAATGATCACGTAGCTACCATATACTGGTCACGTGACTGATCATGCACAGATCACGTAAATGATCATGCACTGTTCACGTGACTGATCATGTACTGATCACGTGACTGATCATGCACTGATCACGTGGCTATCATGCACTGCTCACGTGGCTGATCATGCAACGATCACGTAGCAACCATGTACTGGTCACGTGACTGATCATGCACTGATCACGTGGCTGATCATGCACTGATCACGTGGCTGATCACACATGATCACGTGACTGATCATGCACTGATCACGTGGCTCATGCACTGATCACGTGGCTATCATGCACTGATCACGTGGCTGATCATGCACTGATCACGTAATGATCATGCACTGATCACGTGGCTGATCATGCACTGATCACGTGGCTGATCACACACGATCACGTGACTGATCATGCACTGATCACGTGGCTGATCATGCACTGATCACGTGGCTGATCATGCACTGATCACGTGGATATCATGCACTGATCACGTGGCTGATCATGCACTGATCACGTGACTGATCATGCACTGATCACGTGGCTATCATGCACTGATCACGTGGCTGATCATGCACTGATCACGTGCTATCATGCACTGATCACGTGGCTGATCATGCACTGATCACGGGACTGATCATGCACTGATCACGGCACTATCATGCACTGATCACATGACTGATCATGCACTGATCACGTGGATGATCATGCACTGATCACGTGGCTGATCATGCACTGATCACGTGGCTGATCATGCACTGATCACGTGGCTGATCATGCACTGATCACGTGGCTGATCATGCACTGATCACGTGACTGATCATGCACTGATCACGTGGCTATCATGCACTGATCACGTGGCTGATCATGCACTGATCACGTAGCTATCATGCACTGATCACGTGACTGATCATGCACTGATCACGTGGCTATCATGCACTGATCACGTGGCTGATCATGCACTGATCACGTGACTGATCATGCACTGATCAGTGACTGATCATGCACTGATCACGTGACTGATCATGCACTGATCACGTGACTGATCATGCACTGATCACGTGGCTATCATGCACTGATCACGTGGCTGATCATGCACTGATCACGTAGCTACCATGCACTGATCACGTGACTGATCATGCACTGATCACGTGGCTGATCATGCACTGATCACGTGGCTGATCATGCACTGATCACGTGGCTGATCATGCACTGATCACGTGACTGATCATGCACTGATCACGTGACTGATCATGCACTGATCACGTGGCTATCATGCACTGATCACGTGGCTGATCATGCACTGATCACGTGGCTATCATGCACTGATCACGTGACTGATCATGCACTGATCACGTGGCTATCATGCACTGATCACGTGGCTGATCATGCACTGATCACGTGGCTGATCATGCACTGATCACGTGACTGATCATGCACTGATCACGTGACTGATCATGCACTGATCACGTGACTGATCATGCACTGATCACGTGGCTATCATGCACTGATCACGTGGCTGATCATGCACTGATCACGTAGCTATCATGCACTGATCACGTGACTGATCATGCACTGATCACGTAATTGATCATGCACTGATCACGTGGCTGATCATGCACTGATCACGTGGCTGATCATGCACTGATCACGTGACTGATCATGCACTGATCACGTGACTGATCATGCACTGATCACGTGGCTATCATGCACTGATCACGTGGCTGATCATGCACTGATCACGTGGCTGATCACACATGATCACGTGACTGATCATGCACTGATCACGTGGCTGATCATGCACTGATCACGTGGCTATCATGCACTGATCACGTGGCTGATCATGCACTGATCACGTAGCTATCATGTACTGATCACGTGACTGATCATGCACTGATCACGTAATTGATCATGCACTGATCACGTGGCTGATCATGCACTGATCACGTGGCTGATCACACACTGATCACGTGACTGATCATGCACTGATCACGTGACTGATCATGCACTGATCACGTGGCTATCATGCACTGATCACGTGGCTATCATGCACTGATCACGTGGCTGATCATGCACTGATCACGTGACTGATCATGCACTGATCACGTGGCTATCATGCACTGATCACGTGGCTATCATGCACTGATCACGTGGCTGATCATGCAATGATCACGTAGCTATCATGCACTGATCACGTGACTGATCATGCACTGATCACGTGACTGATCATGCACTGATCACGTGACTGATCATGCACTGATCACGTGACTGATCATGCACTGATCACGTGACTGATCATGCACTGATCACGTGGCTATCATGCACTGATCACGTGGCTGATCATGCACTGATCACGTGGCTATCATGCACTGATCACGTGACTGATCATGCACTGATCACATGACTGATCATGCACTGATCACGTGGCTTATCATGCACTGATCATGTGACTGATCATGCGCTGATCATGTTTGCTATCATACACTGATCATGTGCCTCTGGAGGCAATGAACAAAGAGCTGAGTAGGCACGAATCAGTCAGCAGGCAATAATCATGGAACTCAGCTGTGAGAAATCATGCTGCTCAGCTGGCAATAATCAAGCAGCTGAGCAGGCAGGAATTACGCAGCACAGTGGCAATTGTCAAGCAGATGACAGGCAGGAATCGTGCAGCTCAGCTGGCAATTGTCAAGCAGATGAGCAGACAGTAATCACGCAGCTCAGCAGGCCCTGATCACGTGACTGAGCATGCACTGTTCACGTGGCTGATCATACACTGATCACGTGACTGATCATGCACTGATCACGTGACTGATCATGCACTGATCACGTGGCTGATCATGCACTGATCACGTGGCTGATCATGCACTGATCACGGGACTGATCATGCACTGATCACGGGCTATCATGCACTGATCACATGACTATCATGCACTGATCACGTGGCTGATCATGCACTGATCACGTGGCTGATCATGCACTGATCACGTGGCTGATCATGCACTGATCACGTGGCTATCATGCACTGATCACGTGGCTGATCATGCAATGATCACGTAGCTACATGTACTGGTCACGTGACTGATCATGCACTGATCACGTAATTGATCATGCACTGATCACGTGACTGATCATGCACTGATCACGTGACTGATCATGCACTGATCACGTGGCTATCATGCACTGCTCACGTGGCTGATCATGCAATGATCACGTAGCTACCATGTACTGGTCACGTGACTGATCATGCACTGATCACGTAATTGATCATGCACTGATCACGTGGCTGATCATGCACTGATCACGTGACTGATCATGCACTGATCACGTGACTGATCATGCACTGATCACGTGGCTATCATGCACTGATCACGTGGCTGATCATGCACTGATCACGTGACTGATCATGCACTGATCACGTGACTGATCATGCACTGATCACGTGGCTATCATGCACTGATCACGTGGCTGATCATGCACTGATCACGTACTGATCATGCACTGATCACGTGGCTATCATGCACTGATCACGTGGCTGATCATGCACTGATCACGTGGCTGATCATGCACTGTCACGTGACTGATCATGCACTGATCACGTGGCATCATGCACTGATCACGTGGCTGATCATACACTGATCACGTAACTGATCATGCACTGATCACGTGGCTATCATGCACTGATCACGTGGCTGATCATGCAATGATCACGTAGGTACCATATACTGATCACGTGACTGATCATGCACTGATCACGTAAATGATCATGCACTGATCACGTGACTGATCATGCACTGATCACGTGACTGATCATGCACTGATCACGTGGCTATCATGCACTGATCACGTGGCTGATCATGCAATGATCACGTAGCAACCATGTACTGGTCACGTGACTGATCATGCACTGATCACGTAATTGATCATGCACTGATCACGTGGCTCATCATGCACTGATCACGTGGCTGATCACACACGATCACGTGACTGATCATGCACTGATCACGTGGCTATCATGCACTGATCACGTGGCTATCATGCACTGATCACGTGGATATCATGCACTGATCACGTGGCTGATCATGCACTGATCACGTGACTGATCATGCACTGATCACGTGGCTATCATGCACTGATCACGTGGCTGATCATGCACTGATCACGTGGCTATCATGCACTGATCACGTGGCTGATCATGCACTGATCACGTAGCTATCATGCACTGATCACGTGACTGATCATGCACTGATCACGTGGCTGATCATGCACTGATCACGTGGCTGATCATGCACTGATCACGTGGCTATCATGCACTGATCACGTGGCTGATCATGCACTGATCACGCAGCTATCATGCACTGATCACGTGACTGATCATGCACTGATCACGTGGCTGATCATGCACTGATCACGTGACTGATCATGCACTGATCACGTGACTGATCATGCACTGATCACGTGGCTATCATGCACTGATCACGTGGCTGATCATGCACTGATCACGCAGCTACCATGCACTGATCACGTGACTGATCATGCACTGATCACGTAATTGATCATGCACTGATCACGTGGCTGATCATGCACTGATCACGTGACTGATCATGCACTGATCACGTGACTGATCATGCACTGATCACGTGGCTATCATGCACTGATCACGTGGCTGATCATGCACTGATCACGTGGCTGATCATGCACTGATCACGTGACTGATCATGCACTGATCACGTGACTGATCATGCACTGATCACGTGGCTATCATGCACTATCACGTGGCTGATCATGCACTGATCACGTAGCTACCATGCACTGATCACGTGACTGATCATGCACTGATCACGTGACTGATCATGCACTGATCACGTGGCTATCATGCACTGATCACGTGGCTGATCATGCACTGATCACGTGACTGATCATGCACTGATCACGTGACTGATCATGCACTGATCACGTGAGCTATCATGCACTGATCACGTGGCTGATCATGCACTGATCACGTGGCTATCATGCACTGATCACGTGGCTGATCATGCACTGATCACGTAGCTATCATGCACTGATCACGTGACTGATCATGCACTGATCACGTAGCTGATCATGCACTGATCACGTGACTGATCATGCACTGATCACGTGGCTGATCATACACTGATCACGTGACTGATCATGCACTGATCACGTGGCTATCATGCACTGATCACGTGGCTATCATGCACTGATCACGTGGATATCATGCACTGATCACGTGGCTGATCATGCACTGATCACGTGACTGATCATGCACTGATCACGTGGCTATCATGCACTGATCACGTGGCTATCATGCACTGATCACGTGGCTGATCATGCACTGATCACGTAGCTATCATGCACTGATCACGTGACTGATCATGCACTGATCACGTGACTGATCATGCACTGATCACGTGGCTGATCATGCACTGATCACGTGGCTATCATGCACTGATCACGTGGCTGATCATGCACTGATCACGCAGCTACCATGCACTGATCACGTGACTGATCATGCACTGATCACGTGGCTGATCATGCACTGATCACGTGGCTGATCATGCACTGATCACGTGGCTGATCATGCAATGATCACGTAGCTACCATGTACTGGTCACGTGACTGATCATGCACTGATCACGTGACTGATCATGCACTGATCACGTGGCTGATCATGCACTGATCACGTGACTGATCATGCACTGATCACGTGACTGATCATGCACTGATCACGTGGCTATCATGCACTGATCACGTGGCTGATCATGCACTGATCACGCAGCTACCATGCACTGATCACGTGACTGATCATGCACTGATCACGTGACTGATCATGCACTGATCACGTGGCTTATCATGCACTGATCATGTGACTGATCATGTGCTGATCATGTTTGCTATCATACACTGATCATGTGCCTCTGGAGGCAATGAACAAAGAGCTGAGTAGGCAGGAATCAGTCAGCAGGCAATAATCATGGAACTCAGCTGTGAGAAATCATGCTGCTCAGCTGGCAATAATCAAGCAGCTGAGCAGGCAGGAATTATGCAGCACAGCTGGCAATTGTCAAGCAGATGACAGGCAGGAATCGTGCAGCTCAGCTGGCAATTGTCAAGCAGATGAGCAGACAGTAATCACGCAGCTCAGCAGGCCCTGATCACGTGACTGAGCATGCACTGTTCACGTGGCTGATCATACACTGATCACGTGACTGATCATGCACTGATCACGTGGCTATCATGCACTGATCACGTGACTGATCATGCACTGATCACGTGACTGTCATGCACTGATCACGTGGCTGATCATGCACTGATCACGTGGCTGATCATGCACTGATCACGTGGCTATCATGCACTGATCACGTGGCTGATCATGCACTGATCACGGGACTGATCATGCACTGATCACGGCGCTATCATGCACTGATCACATGACTGATCATGCACTGATCACGTGGCTGATCATGCACTGATCACGTGACTGATCATGCACTGATCACGTGACTGATCATGCACTGATCACGTGCCTGATCATGCACTGATCACGTGGCTGATCATGCACTGATCACGTGGCTGATCATGCACTGATCACGTGACTGATCATGCACTGATCACGTGACTGATCATGCACTGATCACGTGGCTATCATGCACTGATCACGTGGCTGATCATGCACTGATCACGTACTGATCATGCACTGATCACGTGGCTATCATGCACTGATCACGTGGCTGATCATGCACTGATCACGTGGCTGATCACACACTGATCACGTGACTGATCATGCACTGATCACGTGGCACTCATGCACTGATCACGTGGCTGATCATGCACTGATCACGTGACTGATCATGCACTGATCACGTGGCTATCATGCACTGATCACGTGGCTGATCATGCACTGATCACGTAGGTACCATGCACTGATCACGTGACTGATCATGCACTGATCACGTGGCTGATCATGCACTGATCACGTGACTGATCATGCACTGATCACGTGACTGATCATGCACTGATCACGTGGCTATCATGCACTGATCACGTGGCTGATCATGCACTGATCACGTAGCTACCATGTACTGGTCACGTGACTGATCATGCACTGATCACGTAATTGATCATGCACTGATCACGTGGCTGATCATGCACTGATCACGTGGCTGATCATGCACTGATCACGTGACTGATCATGCACTGATCACGTGGCTATCATGCACTGATCACGTGGCTATCATGCACTGATCACGTGGCTATCATGCACTGATCACGTGGCTGATCACACACTGATCACGTGACTGATCATGCACTGATCACGTGACTATCATGCACTGATCACGTGGCTGATCATGCACTGATCACGTGGCTATCATGCACTGATCACGTGGCTGATCATGCACTGATCACGTAGCTATCATGCACTGATCACGTGACTGATCATGCACTGATCACGTGGCTGATCATGCACTGATCACGTGGCTGATCATGCACTGATCACGTGGCTATCATGCACTGATCACGTGGCTGATCATGCACTGATCACGCAGCTATCATGCACTGATCACGTGACTGATCATGCACTGATCACGTGGCTGATCATGCACTGATCACGTGACTGATCATGCACTGATCACGTGACTGATCATGCACTGATCACGTGGCTATCATGCACTGATCACGTGACTGATCATGCACTGATCACGTGACTGATCATGCACTGATCACGTGGCTGATCATGCACTGATCACGTGACTGATCATGCACTGATCACGTGACTGATCATGCACTGATCACGTGGCTATCATGCACTGATCACGTGGCTGATCATGCACTGATCACGTGACTGATCATGCACTGATCACGTGACTGATCATGCACTGATCACGTGACTGATCATGCACTGATCACGTGGCTATCATGCACTGATCACGTGGCTGATCATGCACTGATCACGTAGCTATCATGCACTGTCACGTGACTGATCATGCACTGATCACGTGACTGATCATGCACTGATCACGTGGCTATCATGCACTGATCACGTGGCTGATCATGCACTGATCACGTGACTGATCATGCACTGATCACGTGACTGATCATGCACTGATCACGAGCTGATCATGCACTGATCACGTGGCTGATCATGCACTGATCACGTGGCTATCATGCACTGATCACGTGGCTGATCATGCACTGATCACGTAGCAATCATGCACTGATCACGTGACTGATCATGCACTGATCACGTAATTGATCATGCACTGATCACGTGACTGATCATGCACTGATCACGTGGCTGATCACACACTGATCACGTGACTGATCATGCACTGATCACGTGGCTATCATGCACTGATCACGTGGCTATCATGCACTGATCACGTGGATATCATGCACTGATCACGTGGCTGATCACACTGATCACGTGACTGATCATGCACTGATCACGTGGCTATCATGCACTGATCACGTGGCTATCATGCACTGATCACGTGGCTGATCATGCACTGATCACGTAGCTATCATGCACTGATCACGTGACTGATCATGCACTGATCACGTGACTGATCATGCACTGATCACGTGGCTGATCATGCACTGATCACGTGGCTATCATGCACTGATCACGTGGCTGATCATGCACTGATCACGCAGCTATCATGCACTGATCACGTGACTGATCATGCACTGATCACGTGGCTGATCATGCACTGATCACGTGGCTGATCATGCACTGATCACGTGGCTGATCATGCACTGATCACGTGGCTATCATGCACTGATCACGTGACTGATCATGCACTGATCACGTGACTGATCATGCACTGATCACGTGGCTGATCATGCACTGATCACGTGACTGATCATGCACTGATCACGTGACTGATCATGCACTGATCACGTGGCTGATCATGCACTGATCACGTGACTGATCATGCACTGATCACGTGACTGATCATGCACTGATCACGTGGCTATCATGCACTGATCACGTGGCTGATCATGCACTGATCACGTGACTGATCATGCACTGATCACGTGGCTATCATGCACTGATCACGTGGCTGATCATGCACTGATCACGTGGCTGATCATGCACTGATCACGTGACTGATCATGCACTGATCACGTGGCATCATGCACTGATCACGTGGCTATCATGCACTGATCACGTGGCTGATCATGCACTGATCACGTGGCTGATCATGCACTGATCACGTGACTGATCATGCACTGATCACGTGGCTGATCATGCACTGATCACGTGGCTATCATGCACTGATCACGTGGCTGATCATGCAATGATCACGTAGCTACCATGTACTGGTCACGTGACTGATCATGCACTGATCACGTAACTGATCATGCACTGATCACGTGGCTATCATGCACTGATCACGTGGCTGATCATGCACTGATCACGCAGCTATCATGCACTGATCACGTGACTGATCATGCACTGATCACGTGGCTGATCATGCACTGATCACGTGGCTATCATGCACTGATCACGTGGCTGATCATGCACTGATACCGTGACTGAGCATGGACTGATCACATGACTATCATGTAGTGATCACGTGACTTAATGGCGCTGTTCATGTGACTGATCATGCGCTGATCATGTTTGCTTTCATACACTGATCATGTGCCTCTGGAGGCAATAAACAAAGAGCTGAGTAGGCACGAATCAGTCAGCAGGCAATAATCATGGAACTCAGCTGTGAGGAATCATGCTGCTCAGCTGGCAATAATCAAGCAGCTGAGCAGGCAGGAATTACACAGCACAGCTGGCAATTGTCAAGCAGATGACAGGCAGAAATCATGCAGCTCAGCTGGCAATTGTCAAGCACATGAGCAGACAGTAATCACGCAGCTCAGCAGGCCCTGATCACGTGACTGAGCATGCACTGTTCACGTGGCTGATCATACACTGATCACGTGATTGATCATGCACTGATCACTTGGATATCATGCACTGATCACGTGGGTGATCATACACTGTTCACGTGTCTGACCATGCACTGATCACGTGGCCGATCATACACTGCTCATGTAACTGATCATGCACTGATCACGTGGCTGATCATGCACTGATCACGTGGCTGATCATGCACTGATCACGTGACTGATCATGCACTGATCACGTGACTGATCATGCACTGATCACGTGGCTATCATGCACTGATCACGTGGCTGATCATGCACTGATCACGTAGCTATCATGCACTGGTCACGTGACTGATCATGCACTGATCACGTGACTGATCATGCACTGATCACGTGGCTTATCATGCACTGATCATGTGACTGATCATGCACTGATCATGTTTGGTGTCATACACTGATCATGTGCATCTGGAGGCAATGAACAAAGAGCTGAGTAGGCACGAATCAAACAGTCAGCAGGCAATAATCATGGAACTCATCTGTGAGGAATCATGCTGCTCAGCTGGCAATAATCAAGCAGCTGATCAGGCAGGAATTACACAGCACAGCTGGCAATTGTCAAGCAGATGACAGGCAGGAATCCTGCAGCTCAGCTGGCAATTGTCAAGCACATGAGCAGACAGTAATCACGCAGCTCAGCAGGCCCTGATCACGTGACTGAGCATGCACTGTTCACGTGGCTGATCATACACTGATCACGTGACTGATCATGCACTGATCACGTGGCTATCATGCACTGATCACGTGGCTGATCATGCACTGATCACGTGTCTGATCATGCACTGATCACGTGGCTGATCATGCACTGATCACGTGACTGATCATGCACTGATCACGTGACTGATCATGCACTGATCACGTGGCTATCATGCACTGATCACGTGGCTGATCATGCACTGATCACGTAGCTACCATGCACTGATCACGTGACTGATCATGCACTGATCACGTGATTGATCATGCACTGATCACGTGACTGATCATGCACTGATCACGTGACTGATCATGCACTGATCACGTGACTGATCATGCACTGATCACGTGGCTATCATGCACTGATCACGTGGCTGATCATGCACTGATCACGTAGCTATCATGCACTGATCACGTGACTGATCATGCACTGATCACGTGACTGATCATGCACTGATCACGTGGCTGATCATGCACTGATCACGTGGCTGATCATGCACTGATCACGTGACTGATCATGCACTGATCACGTGACTGATCATGCACTGATCACGTGGCTATCATGCACTGATCACGTGGCTGATCATGCACTGATCACGTGACTGATCATGCACTGATCACGTGACTGATCATGCACTGATCACGTGGCTATCGTGCACT
The DNA here is from genome assembly GCF_032452875.1 of Bos javanicus. NCBI lineage: Eukaryota > Metazoa > Chordata > Mammalia > Artiodactyla > Bovidae > Bos > Bos javanicus. The sequence goes on along the minus strand of NW_026893735.1, from coordinate 400,986 downwards.
ACTCACGTGGATGATCATGCAATGATCATGTAGCTACCATGTACTGGTCACGTGACTGATCATACACCCATCAGGTGACTGATCATGCACTGATCACGTGGCTGATCATGCACTGATCACGTGACTGATCATGCACTGATCACGTGACTGATCATGCACTGATCACATGGCTATCATGCACTGATCACGTGGCTGATCATGCACTGATCACGTGGCTGATCATGCACTGATACCGTGACTGAGCATGGACTGATCACATGACTATCATGTAGTGATCACGTGACTTAATGGCTCGGATCATGTGACTGATCATGCGCTGATCATGTTTGCTATCATACACTGATCATGTGCCTCTGGAGGCAATAAACAAAGAGCTGAGTAGGCACGAATCAAACAGTCAGCAGGCAATAATCATGGACTCAGGTGTGAGGAATCATGCTGCTCAGCTGGCAATAATCAAGCAGCTGAGCAGGCAGGAATTACGCAGCACAGCTGGCAAATGTCAAGCAGATGACAGGCAGGAATCGTGCAGCTCAGCTGGCAATTGTCAAGCAGATGAGCAGACAGTAATCACGCAGCTCAGCAGGCCCTGATCACGTGACTGAGCATGCACTATTCACGTGGCTGATCATACACTGATCACGTGATGATCATGCACTGATCACTTGGATATCATGCACTGATCACGTGGCTGATCATGCACTGTTCACGTGGCTGATCATGCACTGATCACGTGACTGATCATGCACTGATCACGTGGCATCATGCACTGATCACGTGGCTGATCATGCACTGATCACGTGACTGATCATGCACTGATCACGTGGCTATCATGCACTGATCACGTGGCTGATCATGCACTGATCACGTGGCTACCATACTGATCACGTGACTGATCATGCACTGATCACGTAAATGATCATGCACTGATCACGTGGCTGATCATGCACTGATCACGTGACTGATCATGCACTGATCACGGGACTGATCATGCACTGATCACGTGGCTGATCATGCACTGATCACGTGACTGATCATGCACTGATCACGTGATGATCATGCACTGATCACGTGACTGATCATGCACTGATCACGTGGCTGATCATGCACTGATCACGTGACTGATCATGCACTGATCACGTGGCTATCATGCACTGATCACGTGGCTGATCATGCACTGATCACGTAGCTATCATGCACTGATCACGTGACTGATCATGCACTGATCACGTGACTGATCATGCACTGATCACGTGACTGATCATGCACTGATCACGTGGCTGATCATGCACTGATCACGTGGCTGATCATGCACTGATCACGTGGCTATCATGCACTGATCACGTGACTGATCATGCACTGATCACGTAATTGATCATGCACTGATCACGTGACTGATCATGCACTGATCACGTGACTGATCATGCACTGATCACGTGACTGATCATGCACTGATCACGTGGCTATCATGCACTGATCACGTGGCTGATCATGCACTGATCACGTAGCTATCATGCACTGATCACGTGACTGATCATGCACTGATCACGTGACTGATCATGCACTGATCACGTGGCTGATCATGCACTGATCACGTGGCTGATCATGCACTGATCACGTAGCTATCATGCACTGGTCACGTGACTGATCATGCACTGATCACGTAACTGATCATGCACTGATCACGTGGCTGATCATGCACTGATCACGTGACTGATCATGCACTGATCACGTGACTGATCATGCACTGATCACGTGGCTATCATGCACTGATCACGTGGCTGATCATGCACTGATCACGTAGCTATCATGCACTGATCACGTGACTGATCATGCACTGATCACGTGACTGATCATGCACTGATCACGTGACTGATCATGCACTGATCACGTGGCTATCATGCACTGATCACGTGGCTGATCATGCAATGATCATGTAGCAACATGTACTGGTCACGTGACTGATCATGCACTGATCACGTAATTGATCATGCACTGATCACGTGGCTGATCATGCACTGATCACGTGACTGATCATGCACTGATCACGTGACTGATCATGCACTGATCACGTGGCTATCATGCACTGATCACGTGGCTGATCATGCACTGATCACGTGGCTGATCATGCACTGATCACGTGACTGATCATGCACTGATCACGTGGCTATCATGCACTGATCACGTGGCTGATCATGCACTGATCACTCCTGATCATGCACTGATCACGTGACTGATCATGCACTGATCACGTGGCTATCATGCACTGATCACGTGGCTGATCATGCACTGATCACGTGGCTGATCATGCACTGATCACGTGACTGATCATGCACTGATCACGTGGCTATCATGCACTGATCACGTGGCTGATCATGCACTGATCACGTGGCTGATCATGCACTGATCACGTGACTGATCATGCACTGATCACGTGGCTGATCATGCACTGATCACGTGGCTGATCATGCACTGATCACGTGGCTGATCATGCACTGATCACGTGGCTATCATGCACTGATCACGTGGCTGATCATGCACTGATCACGTAGCTGACATGCACTGATCACGTGACTGATCATGCATGATCACGTAATTGATCATGCACTGATCACGTGACTGATCATGCACTGATCACGTGACTGATCATGCACTGATCACGTGGCTATCATGCACTGCTCACGTGGCTGATCATGCAATGATCACGTAGCTACCATGTACTGGTCACGTGACTGATCATGCACTGATCACGTAATTGATCATGCACTGATCACGTGGCTGATCATGCACTGATCACGTGACTGATCATGCACTGATCACGTGACTGATCATGCACTGATCACGTGGCTATCATGCACTGATCACGTGGCTGATCATGCACTGATCACGTGACTGATCATGCACTGATCACGTGACTGATCATGCACTGATCACGTGGCTGATCATGCACTGATCACGTGGCTGATCATGCACTGATCACGTGACTGATCATGCACTGATCACGTGGCTATCATGCACTGATCACGTGGCTGATCATGCACTGATCACGTGGCTGATCACACACCTGTCACGTGACTGATCATGCACTGATCACGTGGCACTCATGCACTGATCACGTGGCTGATCATACACTACTCACGTAACTGATCATGCACTGATCACGTGGCTATCATGCACTGATCACGTGGCTGATCATGCAATGATCACGTGCTACCATATACTGATCACGTGACTGATCATGCACTGATCACGTAAATGATCATGCACTGATCACGTGACTGATCATGCACTGATCACGTGACTGATCATGCACTGATCACGTGGCTATCATGCACTGATCACGTGGCTGATCATGCACTGATCACGTAGCTACCATGTACTGGTCACGTGACTGATCATGCACTGATCACGTAATTGATCATGCACTGATCACGTGGCTGATCATGCACTGATCACGTGGCTGATCACACTGATCACGTGACTGATCATGCACTGATCACGTGGCTATCATGCACTGATCACGTGGCTATCATGCACTGATCACGTGGCTATCATGCACTGATCACGTGGCTGATCATGCACTGATCACGTGACTGATCATGCACTGATCACGTGGCTGATCATGCACTGATCACGTGGCTATCATGCACTGATCACGTGGCTGATCATGCAATGATCACGTAGCTACCATGCACTGATCACGTGACTGATCATGCACTGATCACGTAACTGATCATGCACTGATCACGTGGCTGATCATGCACTGATCACGTGGCTATCATGCACTGATCACATGGCTGATCATGCACTGATCATGCAGCTACCATGCACTGATCACGTGACTGATCATGCACTGATCACGTGGCTGATCATGCACTGATCACGTGGCTGATCATGCACTGATCACGTGGCTGATCATGCACTGATACCGTGACTGAGCATGGACTGATCACATGACTATCATGTAGTGATCACGTGACTTAATGGCGCTGTTCATGTGACTGATCATGCGCTGATCATGTTTGCTATCATACACTGATCATGTGCCTCTGGAGGCAATAAACAAAGAGCTGAGTAGGCACGAATCAGTCAGCAGGCAATAATCATGGAACTCAGCTGTGAGGAATCATGCTGCTCAGCTGGCAATAATCAAGCAGCTGAGCAGGCAGGAATTACGCAGCACAGCTGGCAATTGTCAAGCAGATGACAGGCAGGAATCGTGCAGCTCAGCTGGCAATTGTCAAGCAGATGAGCAGACAGTAATCACGCAGCTCAGCAGGCCCTGATCACGTGACTGAGCATGCACTGTTCACGTGGCTGATCATACACTGATCACGTGATTGATCATGCACTGATCACTTGGATATCATGCACTGATCACGTGGCTGATCATACACTGTTCACGTGTCTGACCATGCACTGATCACGTGGCTGATCATGCACTGCTCACGTAACTGATCATGCACTGATCACGTAACTGATCATGCACTGATCACGTGGCTGATCATGCACTGATCACGTGACTGATCATGCACTGATCACGTGACTGATCATGCACTGATCACGTGGCTATCATGCACTGATCACGTGGCTGATCATGCACTGATCACGTAGCTATCATGCACTGGTCACGTGACTGATCATGCACTGATCACGTGACTGATCATGCACTGATCACGTGGCTATCATGCACTGATCACGTGACTGATCATGCACTGATCACGTGGCTGATCATGCACTGATCACGTGACTGATCATGCACTGATCACGTAACTGATCATGCACTGATCACGTGGCTGATCATGCACTGATCACGTGACTGATCATGCACTGATCACGTGACTGATCATGCACTGATCACGCAGCTATCATGCACTGGTCACGTGACTGATCATGCACTGATCACGTGACTGATCATGCACTGATCACGTGGCTTATCATGCACTGATCATGTGACTGATCATGTGCTGATCATGTTTGGTGTCATACACTGATCATGTGCCTCTGGAGGCAATGAACAAAGAGCTGAGTAGGCAGGAATCAGTCAGCAGGCTATAATCATGTAACTCACCTCTGAGAAATCATGCTGCTCAGCTGGCAATAATCAAGTAGATGAGCAGGCAGGAATTACGCAGCACAGGTGGCAATTGTCAAGCAGATGACAGGCAGGAATCGTGCAGCTCAGCTGGCAATTGTCAAGCAGATGAGCAGACAGTAATCACGCAGCTCATCAGGCCCTGATCACGTGACTGAGCATGCACTGTTCACGTGGCTGATCACACACTGATCACGTGACTGATCATGCACTGATCACGTGACTGATCATGCACTGATCACGTAGCTATCATGCACTGATCACGTGGCTGATCATGCACTGATCACGGGACTGATCATGCACTGATCACGGCGCTATCATGCACTGACTCATGACTCCACATGCACTGATCACGTGGCTGATCATGCACTGATCACGTGACTGATCATGCACTGATCACGTGGATATCATGCACTGATCACGTGGCTGATCATGCACTGATCACGTGTCTGATCATGCACTGATCACGTGGCTGATCATGCACTGATCACGTAACTGATCATGCACTGATCACGTGGCTATCATGCACTGATCACGTGGCTGATCATGCACTGATCACGTGGCTGATCATACACCTGTCACGTGACTATCATGCACTGATCACGTGGCATCATGCACTGATCACGTGGCTGATCATACACTGATCACGTGACTGATCATGCACTGATCACGTGGCTATCATGCACTGATCACGTGGCTGATCATGCAATGATCACGTAGCTACCATACTGGTCACGTGACTGATCATGCACTGATCACGTAATGATCATGCACTGATCACGTGACTGATCATGCACTGATCACGTGACTGATCATGCACTGATCACGGGACTGATCATGCACTGATCACGTGGCTATCATGCACTGATCACGTGACTGACATGCACTGATCACGTGGCTGATCATGCACTGATCACGTGACTGATCATGCACTGATCACGTGGCTGATCATGCACTGATCACGTGACTGATCATGCACTGATCACGTGGCTATCATGCACTGATCACGTGGCTGATCATGCACTGATCACGTAGCTATCATGCACTGATCACGTGACTGATCATGCACTGATCACGTGGCTGATCATGCACTGATCACGTGACTGATCATGCACTGATCACGTGACTGATCATGCACTGATCACGTGACTGATCATGCACTGATCACGTGGCTATCATGCACTGATCACGTGGCTGATCATGCACTGATCACGTAGCTATCATGCACTGATCACGTGACTGATCATGCACTGATCACGTGACTGATCATGCACTGATCACGTGGCTGATCATGCACTGATCACGTGGCTGATCATGCACTGATCACGTAGCTATCATGCACTGGTCACGTGACTGATCATGCACTGATCACGTAACTGATCATGCACTGATCACGTGGCTGATCATGCACTGATCACGTGACTGATCATGCACTGATCACGTGACTGATCATGCACTGATCACGTGGCTATCATGCACTGATCACGTGGCTGATCATGCACTGATCACGTAGCTATCATGCACTGATCACGTGACTGATCATGCACTGATCACGTGACTGATCATGCACTGATCACGTGACTGATCATGCACTGATCACGTGGCTATCATGCACTGATCACGTGGCTGATCATGCAATGATCATGTAGCTACATGTACTGATCACGTGACTGATCATGCACTGATCACGTAATTGATCATGCACTGATCACGTGGCTGATCATGCACTGATCACGTGACTGATCATGCACTGATCACGTGACTGATCATGCACTGATCACGTGGCTATCATGCACTGATCACGTGGCTGATCATGCACTGATCACGTGACTGATCATGCACTGATCACGTGACTGATCATGCACTGATCACGTGGCTATCATGCACTGATCACGTGGCTGATCATGCACTGATCACTGCTGATCATGCACTGATCACGTGACTGATCATGCACTGATCACGTGGCTATCATGCACTGATCACGTGACTATCATGCACTGATCACGTGGCTGATCATGCACTGATCACGTGACTGATCATGCACTGATCACGTGGTATCATGCACTGATCACGTGGCTGATCATGCACTGATCACGTGGCTGATCATGCACTGTCACGTGACTGATCATGCACTGATCACGTGGCTGATCATGCACTGATCACGTGGCTGATCATGCACTGATCACGTGACTGATCATGCACTGATCACGTGGCTATCATGCACTGATCACGTGGCTGATCATGCACTGATCACGTAGCTTACATGCACTGATCACGTGACTGATCATGCACTGATCACGTAATTGATCATGCACTGATCACGTGACTGATCATGCACTGATCACGTGACTGATCATGCACTGATCACGTGGCTATCATGCACTGATCACGTGGCTGATCATGCAATGATCACGTAGCTACCATGCACTGGTCACGTGACTGATCATGCACTGATCACGTAACTGATCATGCACTGATCACGTGGCTGATCATGCACTGATCACGTGACTGATCATGCACTGATCACGTGACTGATCATGCACTGATCACGTGGCTGATCATGCACTGATCACGTGGCTATCATGCACTGATCACGTGACTGATCATGCACTGATCACGTAATTGATCATGCACTGATCACGTGACTGATCATGCACTGATCACGTGGCTGATCACACTGTATCACGTGACTGATCATGCACTGATCACGTGGCTATCATGCACTGATCACGTGGCTATCATGCACTGATCACGTGGATATCATGCACTGATCACGTGGCTGATCACACACTGATCACGTGACTGATCATGCACTGATCACGTGGCTATCATGCACTGATCACGTGGCTATCATGCACTGATCACGTGGCTGATCATGCACTGATCACGTAGCTACCATGCACTGATCACGTGACTGATCATGCACTGATCACGTGACTGATCATGCACTGATCACGTGGCTATCATGCACTGATCACGTGGCTGATCATGCACTGATCATGCAGCTATCATGCACTGATCACGTGACTGATCATGCACTGATCACGTGGCTGATCATGCACTGATCACGTGGCTATCATGCACTGATCACGTGGCTGATCATGCACTGATCACGTGACTGATCATGCACTGATCACGTGGCTGATCATGCACTGATCACGTGACTGATCATGCACTGATCACGTGACTGATCATGCACTGATCACGTGGCTATCATGCACTGATCACGTGGCTGATCATGCACTGATCACGTGACTGATCATGCACTGATCACGTGACTGATCATGCACTGATCACGTGGCTATCATGCACTGATCACGTGGCTGATCATGCACTGATCACGTGGCTGATCATGCACTGATCACGTGACTGATCATGCACTGATCACGTGGCTGATCATGCACTGATCACGTGGCTATCATGCACTGATCACGTGGCTGATCATGCACTGATCACGTGACTGATCATGCACTGATCACGTGGTATCATGCACTGATCACGTGGCTGATCATGCACTGATCACGTGGCTTCACGTGACTGATCATGCACTGATCACGTGGCTATCATGCACTGATCACGTGGCTGATCATGCAATGATCACGTAGCAACATGTACTGGTCACGTGACTGATCATGCACTGATCACGTAATTGATCATGCACTGATCACGTGGCTGATCATGCACTGATCACGTGACTGATCATGCACTGATCACGTGACTGATCACTGATCACGTGGCTGATCATGCACTGATCACGTGACTGATCATGCACTGATCACGTGGCTGATCATGCACTGATCACGTGGCTGATCATGCACTGATCACGTGCTGATCATGCACTGATCACGTGGCTATCATGCACTGATCACGTGGCTGATCATGCAATGATCACGTAGCTTACATGCACTGATCACGTGACTGATCATGCACTGATCACGTAACTGATCATGCACTGATCACGTGACTGATCATGCACTGATCACGTGACTGATCATGCACTGATCACGTGGCTATCATGCACTGCTCACGTGGCTGATCATGCAATGATCACGTAGCTACCATGCACTGATCACGTGACTGATCATGCACTGATCACGTGACTGATCATGCACTGATCACGTGGCTGATCATGCACTGATCACGTGACTGATCATGCACTGATCACGTGACTGATCATGCACTGATCACGTGGCTATCATGCACTGATCACGTGGCTGATCATGCACTGATCACGTACTGATCATGCACTGATCACGTGGCTATCATGCACTGATCACGTGGCTGATCATGCACTGATCACGTGGCTGATCACACACCTGTCACGTGACTGATCATGCACTGATCACGTGGCACTCATGCACTGATCACGTGGCTGATCATACACTGCTCACGTAACTGATCATGCACTGATCACGTGGCTATCATGCACTGCTCACGTGGCTGATCATGCAATGATCACGTAGGTACCATATACTGGTCACGTGACTGATCATGCACTGATCACGTAAATGATCATGCACTGATCACGTGACTGATCATGCACTGATCACGTGACTGATCATGCACTGATCACGTGGCTATCATGCACTGATCACGTGGCTGATCATGCACTGATCACGTAGCAACCATGTACTGGTCACGTGACTGATCATGCACTGATCACGTAATTGATCATGCACTGATCACGTGGCTGATCATGCACTGATCACGTGGCTGATCACACACGTATCACGTGACTGATCATGCACTGATCACGTGGCTATCATGCACTGATCACGTGGCTATCATGCACTGATCACGTGGCTGATCACACACTGATCACGTGACTGATCATGCACTGATCACGTGGCTATCATGCACTGATCACGTGGCTGATCATGCACTGATCACGTGGCTATCATGCACTGATCACGTGACTGATCATGCACTGATCACGTAACTGATCATGCACTGATCACGTGGCTGATCATGCACTGATCACGTGGCTATCATGCACTGATCACGTGGCTGATCATGCACTGATCACGTGGCTACATGCACTGATCACGTGACTGATCATGCACTGATCACGTGGCTGATCATGCACTGATCACGTGGCTGATCATGCACTGATCACGTGACTGATCATGCACTGATCACGTGGCTATCATGCACTGATCACGTGGCTGATCATGCACTGATCACGTAGCTATCATGCACTGATCACGTGACTGATCATGCACTGATCACGTGGCTGATCATGCACTGATCACGTGGCTGATCATGCACTGATCACGTGACTGATCATGCACTGATCACGTGACTGATCATGCACTGATCACGTGGCTATCATGCACTGATCACGTGGCTGATCATGCACTGATCACGTGCCTGATCATGCACTGATCACATGACTGATCATGCACTGATCACGTGACTGATCATGCACTGATCACGTGGCTATCATGCACTACTCACGTGGCTGATCATGCAATGATCATGTAGCTACCATGTACTGGTCACGTGACTGATCATACACCCATCAGGTGACTGATCATGCACTGATCACGTGGCTGATCATGCACTGATCACGTGACTGATCATGCACTGATCACGTGACTGATCATGCACTGATCACATGGCTATCATGCACTGATCACGTGGCTGATCATGCACTGATCACGTGGCTGATCATGCACTGATACCGTGACTGAGCATGGACTGATCACATGACTATCATGTAGTGATCACGTGACTTAATGGCGCTGATCATGTGACTGATCATGCGCTGATCATGTTTGCTATCATACACTGATCATGTGCCTCTGGAGGCAATAAACAAAGGGCTGAGTAGGCACGAATCAAACAGTCAGCAGGCAATAATCATGGAACTCGGGTGTGAGGAATCATGCTGCTCAGCTGGCTATTGTCAAGCAGATGAACAGACAGTAATCACGCAGCTCAGCAGGCCCTGATCACGTGACTGAGCATGCACTATTCACGTGGCAGATCATACACTGATCACGTGATGATCATGCACTGATCACTAGGATATCATGCACTGATCACGTGGCTGATCATACACTGCTCAGGTAACTGATCATGCACTGATCACGTGGCTGAACATGCACTGTTCACGTGGCTGATCACACAGCTGTCACGTGACATATCATGCACTGATCACGTGGCACTCATGCACTGATCACGTGGCTCATCATACTCTGCTCACGTAACTGATCATGCACACATCACGTGGCTATCATGCACTGCTCACGTGGCTCGTCATGGAAAGATCACGTAGCTACCATATACTGGTCATGTGACTGATCATGCACAGATCACGTAAATGATCATGCACTGTTCACGTGACTGATCATGTACTGATCACGTGACTGATCATGCACTGAACAGGTGGCTATCATGCTCTGCTCACGTGACTGATCATGCACTGATCACGTAATTGATCCTGCACTGATCACGTGGCTCATCATGCACTGATCACGTGCTGATCACACATGTATCACGTGACTTATCAAGCACTGATCACGTGGCTCTCATGCACTGATTACGTGGCTATCATGCACTGATCACGTGGATATCATGCACTGATCACGTGGCTGATCACACACTTATCACATGACTGATCATGCACTGATCACGTGGCTATCATGCTCTGCTCACGTTGCTAATCATGCAATGATCACGTAGCAACCATGTACTGGTCTCATGACTGATCATGCACTGATCACTTGATTGAACCTGCACTGATCACGTGGCTCATCACGCACTGATCCGGTGGCTGATCACACACGTATCACGTGACTGATCATGTATAGATCACGTGACTAATCATGAAGTGACCACATGGCTATCCTGCACTGATCACGTGGATATCATGCACTGATCACGTGGCTGATCACACACGTATCACGTGACTGATCATGCACTAATCACGTGGCTATCCTGCACTGATCACGTGAATATCATGCACTGGTCACGTGGCTTATCACACACATATCACGTGAATGATCATGTACTGATCACGTGGCTATCATGCACAGATCACGTGGCTGATCATGCAATGATCACGTGGCTACCATGTACTGGTCACGTGACTGATCAAGCACTGATCACGTGGCTGATCATGCACTGATCACGTGACTGATCATGCACTGATCACTTGGCTGATCATACACTGATCCCGTGATTGATCATGCACTGATCACTTGGATATCATGCACTGATCACGTGGCTGATCATACACTGTTCATGTGTCTGACCATGCACTGATCACGTGGCTGATCATACACTGCTCACGTAACTGATCATGCACTGATCACGTGGCTATCATGCACTGATCACGTGGCTGAACATGCACTGATCACGTGGCTGATCACACACCTGTCACGTGACATATCATGCACTGATCACGTGGCACTCATGCACTGATCACGTGGCTGATCATACTCTGCTCACGTAACTCATCATGCACACATCACGTGGCTATCATGCACTGCTCACGTGGTTCGTCATGGAATGATCACAAAGCTACCATATACTGGTCACGTGACTGATCATGCACAGATCACGTAAATGATCATGCACTGTTCACGTGACTGATCATGTACTGATCACGTGACTGATAATGCACTGATCACATGGCTATCATGCTCTGCTCACGTGGCTGATCATGCAACAATCACGTAGCAACCATGTACTGGTCTCGTGACTGATCATGCACTGATCACGTAATTGATCCTTCACTGATCACCTGGCTCATCACGCACTGATCCGGTGGCTGATCACACACGTATCAAGTGACTTATCATGTACAGATCACTTGACTAATCATGAAGTGATCACATGGCTATCATGCACTGATAACGTGGCTGATCACACACGTATCACGTGACTGATCATGCACTGATCACGTGGCTATCATGCACTGCTCACGTGGCTATCATGCACTGATATCATGCACTGGTCACGTGGCTGATCACACACGGATCACGTGACTGATCATGCACTGATCCCGTGGCTATCATGCACAGATCACGTGGCTGATCATGCAATGATCACGTGGCTACCATGTACTGGTCACGTGAATGATCATGTATAGATCACGTGACTAATCATTAAGTGACCACATGGCTATCCTGCACTGATCACGTGGGTATCATGCACTGATAACGTGGCTGATCACACACTGATCACGTGAGTGATCATGCACTGATCACGTGGCTGTCATGCACTGCTCACGTGGCTATCATGCACTGATATCGTGCACTGGTCACGTGGCTGATCATGCACGATCACGTGACTGATCATGCACTGATCCCGTGGCTATCATGCACAGATCACGTGGCTGATCATGCAATGATCACGTAGCTACCATGTACTGGTCACGTGAATGATCATGTATAGATCACGTGACTAATCATTAAGTGACCACATGGCTATCCTGCACTGATCACGTGGATATCATGCACTGATCACGTGGCTGATCACACACGTATCACGTGACTGATCATGCACTAATCACGTGGCTATCCTGCACTGATCACGTGAATATCATGCACTGGTCACGTGGCTTATCACACACGTATCATGTGACTGATCATGCACTGATCACGTGGCTATCATGCACAGATCACGTGGCTGATCATGCAATGATCACGTAGCTACCATGTACTCACGTGACTGATCAAGCGCTGATCACGTGGCTGATCATGCACTGATCACGTGACTGATCATGCACTGCTCACGTGGCTGATCATTCAATGATCACGCAGCTACAATGTAATGGTCACATGACTGATCATGCACTGATCATGTAATTGATCATGCACTGATCACCTGGCTTATCATGCACTGATTATGTGATTCATCATGTGCTGATCATGTTTGGTGTCATACACTGATCATGTGCCTCTGGAGGCAATGAACAAAGAGCTGAGTAGGCAGGAATCAGTAGGCAATAATCATGGAACTCAGCTCTGAGAAATCATGCTGCTCAGCTGGCAATAATCAAGTAGATGAGCAGGCAGGAATTATGCAGCACAGATGGCAATTGTCAAGGAGATGACAGGCAGGAAGCGTACAGCTCAGGTGGCAATTGTCAAGCAGATGAGCAGACAGTAATCACGAAGCTCAGCAGGCCCTGATCACGTGACTGAGCATGCACTGTTCACGTCGCTGATCACACACCTATCACGTGAATGACCATGCACTGATCACGTGGCTCTCATGCACTGATGACGTGGCTGATCATTCACTGATCATGTGACTGATCCTGCACTGATCACGTAGCTATCTTGCACTGATCACTTGGCTGATCATACACTCATTACGGGACTGATCATGCACTGATCACGGCGCTATCATGCATTGATGACATGACTCAACATGCACTGATCACCTGGATGATCATACACTGATCACGTGACTGATCATGCACTGATCATGTGACTGACCATGCACTGATCTCGTGACTGATCATGCACTGATGAGTTGGCAATCATGCACTGATTTCTTGGCTGATCATACACTGATCACATGACTGATAATGCACTGAGCATCTGGCTATCGTGCACTCATTACCTGGCTATCGTGCACTGATCACGTTGTTGATCATACACTGATCACGAGACTGATCTTGCACTGATCACGTCTGGATCTTGCACTGATCTCCTGACTGCCCATGCACTGATGACGTGGCTGATCATGCACTGATCATGTGACTGATCATGCACTGATACCGTGGCTATCATGCATTGTTCACGTGGCTGATCATACACTGATCACCTGCCTGGTAATGCACAGATCACGTGACTAATCATGAACTGATCACCTAGCAATCATTCACTGATCACCTGGCTGATCATGCACTGATCACGTGGCTACCATGCAATGATCACGTGGCTGATCATGCACTTATCACGTGGCTGATCATGCACTGATACCGTGACTGAGCATGGACTGATCACATGACTATCATGTAGTGATTACGTGACTTAATGGCGCTGACTATGTGACTGATCATGCGCTGAGCATGTTTGCTATCATACACTGATCATGTGCCTCTGGAGGCAATAAACAAAGAGCTGAGTAGGCACGACTCAAACAGTCAGCAGGCAATAATCCTGGAACTCAGCTGTGAGCAATCATGCTGCTCAGCTGGCAATAATCAAGCAGCTGAGCAGGCAGGAATTACACAGCACAGCAGGCAATTGTCAAGCAGATGACAGCAGGAATCATGCAGCTCAGCTGGCAATTGTCAAGCAGGTGAGCAGACAGGAATCACGCAGCTCAGCAGGCCCTGATCACGTGACTGAGCATGCACTGTTCACCTGGCTGATCATACACTGATCACGTGATTGATCATGCACTGATCACTTGGATATCATGCACTGATCACGTGGCTGATCATACACTGTTCACGTGTCTGACCATGCACTGATCACATGGCTGATCATACACTGATCACGTAATTGATCATGCACTGATCACGTGGCTGATCATGCAATGATCATGTAGCTACCATGTACTGGTCCCGTGAGTGACCATGCACTGATCACGTATTTGATCATGCACTTATCACGTGGCTGATCATGCACTGAACACGTGACTGATCATGCACTTATCACGTGACTGATCATGCACTGATCACGTGGCTATCATGCACTGCTCACGTGGCTGATCATGCAATGATCACGCAGCTACCATATACTGGTCACATGACTGATCATGCACTGATCACGTGGCTGATCATGCACTGATCACCTGGCTTATCATGCATTGATCATGTGCCTGATCATGTGCTGATCATGTTTCATGTCACACACTGATCATGTGCCTCTGGAGGCAAACAACATAGAGCTGAGTAGGCAGGAATCAGCAAGCAGGCTATAATCATGGAACTCACCTCTGAGAAATCATGCTGCTCAGCTGGCAATAATCAAGTAGATGAGCAGGCAGGAATTATGCATCACAGGTGGCAATTGTCAAGGAGATGACAGGCAGGAATCGTGCAGCTCAGCTGTCAATTTCAAGCAGATGAGCAGACAGTAATCACGCAGCTCAGCAGGCCCTGATCACGTGACTGAGCATGCACTGTTCACGTGGCTGATCACACACCTATCATGTGAATAATCATGCACTGATCACGTGGCTCTCATGCACAGTTCACGTGATTGCGCATGCACTGATCACGTAATTGAATGCACTGCTCACGTGGCTATCATGCACTGATGACGTGGCTGATCATGCACTGATCATGTGACTGATCATGCACTAATCACGTAGCTATCTTTCACTGGTCACTTGGCTGATCATACAATCATCACGGGACTGATCGTGCACTGATTGCGGCGCTATCATGCATTGACTACATGACTGCACATGCACTGATCACGTGCATGATCATGCACTTATCACGTGACTGACCATGCACTGATCACGTGACTGATCATACACTGATCACCTGGCTATCATGCACTGATCATTTGGCTGGTCATACACTGATCATGTGCCTGGTCATGCACTGATCATGTGGCTGATCATGCACTGCTCACGTGGCTGGTCATGCAATGATCACGTAGCTACCATATACTGGTCACGCGACTGATCATGCACAGATCATGTAAATGATCATGCACTGTTCCCGTGACTGATCATGTACTGATCACGTGACTGATCATGCACTGACCATGTGGCTATCATGCTCTCCTCACGTGCGTGATCATGCAATGATCACGTAGCAACCATGTACTGGTCACCTGACTGATCATGCACTCATCATGTAATTGATCCAGCACTGATCACGTGGCTCATCATGCACTGATTACGTGACTGTTCACGCACTGATCACTTGACTGATCATGCACTGATCACGTGGCTATAATGCCCTGAGTACGTGGCTGATCATACACTGTTCAAGTTCCTGGTCATGCACAGATCACGTGACTAATGATGCACTGATCACGGGGCTGATAATTCACTGATCACGTGGATATCATGCACTGATTACGTGCCTGTCATGCACAGATCACGTGACTAATCATGAACTGATCACGTAGGTATCATGCACTGATCACGTGGCTGATCATACACTGTTCAAGTGTCTGATCAAGCACTGATCACGTGGCTGATCATACACTGCTCACGTAGCTGATCATGCACTGATCACGTGTCTATCATGCAGTGCTCACGTGGGTGATCCTGCCATGATCACGTAGCTTACATGTACTGGTCACGTGACTGATCATGCAATGGTAACGTAATTGATCATGCACTGATCACGTGACTGATCATGCACTGATCACGTGGCTGATCATGCAATGATCATGTAGCTACCATGTACTGGTCCCGTGAGTGATCATGCACTGATCACGTAATTGATCATGCACTGATCACGTGGCTGATCCTGCACTGAACACGTGACTGATCATGCCCTGATCATGTGACTGATCATGCACTGATCACGTGACTATCATGCACTGCTCACGTGGCTGATCATGCAATGATCACTTAATTGATCATGCACTGATCACCTGGCTTATCATGCATACATCATGTGACTGATCATGTGCTGATCATGTTTGGTGTCACACACTGATCATGTGCATCTGCAGGCAATGAACAAAGAGCTGAGTAGGCAGGAATCAGTCAGCAGGCTATAATCATGGAACTCAGGTTTGAGAAATCATGCTGCTCACCTGGCAATAATCAAGTAGATGAGCAGGCAGGAATTATGCAGCACAGGTGGCAAATGTCAAGGAGATGACAGGCAGGATTCGTACAGCTCAGCTGGCAATTGTCAAGCAGATGAGCAGACAGGAATCACGCAGCTCAGCAGGCACTTATCACGTGACTGAGCATGCACTTTTCACGTGGCTGATCACACACCTATCACGTGAATAATCATGCATTGATCATGTGGCTCTCATGCACTGATCACGTGATTGCGCATGCACTGATCATGTAATTGTATGCACTACTCACGTGGCTGATCATGCACTGATGACGTGGCTGATCATGCACTGATCACGTAGCTATCTTGCACTGATCACTTGGCTGATCATACACTCATCACGGTACTGAACGTGCACAGATCACGGCGCTATCATGCATTGTCTACATGACTCCTCATGCACTGATCACGTGGATAATAATGCATTGATCACGTGACTGATCATGCACTGATCACGTGGCTATCATGCACTGATCACTTGGCTGGTCATACACTGATCACATGACTGATCATGCACTGTTCACGTGACTGATCATGCACTGATCACATAATTGATCATGCACTATTCACGTGGCTGATCATGCAATGATCACGTGACTGACCATGCACTGATCACTTGACGGATCATCCACTGATCAGTTGGCTATCATGCACTGATTACTTGGCTGATTATACACTGATCACGTGACTGAAAATGCACTGATCATCTGGCTATCATGCACTGATCACTAGACTGATCATACACTGTTCACGTCTATATTATGCACTGATCACAACTGCCCATGCACTGATCACGTGGATGATCATACACTAATCTTGTGACAGATCATGCACTGATCACGTGGCTGATCATGCACTGATACCGTGACTGAGCATGGACTGATCACATGACTATCATGTAGTGATCCCGTGACTTAATGGCGCTGATCATGTGACTGATCATGCGCTGATCATGATTGCTATCATACACTGATCATGTGCCTCTGGAGGCAATAAACAAAGAGCTGAGTACGCACGAATCAAACAGTCAGCAGGCAATAATCATGGAACTCAGCTGTGAGGAATCATGCTGCTCAGCTTGCAATAATCAAGCAGCTGAGCAGGCAGGAATTACGCAGCACAGCTGGCAATTGTCAAGCAGATGACAGGCAGGAATTGGGCAGCTCAGCTGGCAATTGTCAAGCAGATGAGCAGACAGTAATCACGCAGCTCAGCTGGCCCAGATCACGTGACTGAGCGTGCACTGTTCACGTGGCTGATCATTCACTGATCACGGGATTGATCATGCACTGATCACTTGGATATCATGCACTGATCGAGTGGCTGATCATGCACTGATACCGTGACTGAGCATGGAGTTATCACATGACTATCATGTAGTGATCACGTGACTTAATGGCGCTGATCATGTGACTGATCATGTGCTGATCATGTTTGCTTTCATACACTGATCATGCGCCTCTGGAGGCAATAAACAAAGAGCTGAGTAGGCACGAACCAAACAGTCAGCAGGCAAAAATCATGGAACTCAGCTGTGAGGAATCATGCTGCTCAGCTGGCAATAATCAAGCAGCTGAGCAGGCAGGAATTACGCAGCAGAGCTGGCAATTGTCAAGCAGCTGACAGGCAGGAATCGTGTAGCTCAGCTGGCAATTGTCAAGCAGATGAGCAGACAGTAATCACGCAGCTCAGCAGGCCCTTATCACGTGACTGAGCATGCACTATTCACGTGAATCATGCTGGTCAGCTGGCAATAATCAAGCAGCTAGCAGGCAGGAATTACACAGCACAGCTGGCAATTGTCAAGCAGATGACAGGCAGGAATCGTGCAGCTCAGTTGGCAATTGTCAAGCAGATGAGCAGACAGTAATCATGCAGCTCAGCAGGCCCTGATCACGTGACTGAGCATGCACTGTTCACGTGGCTGATCATACACTGATCACGTGATGATCATGCACTGATCACTTGGATATCATGCACTGATCACGTGGCTGATCATACACTGTTCACGTGTCTGACCATGCACTGATCACGTGGCTGATCATACACTGCTCACGTAACTGATCATGCACTGATCACGTGGCTATCATGCACTGATCACGTGGCTGAACATGCACTGTTCACGTGGCTGATCACACACCTGTCACGTGACATATCATGCACTGATCACGTGGCACTCATGCACTGATCACGTGGCTGATCATACTCTGCTCACGTAACTAATCATTCACACATCACGTGGCTACCATGCACTGCTCATGTGGCTCGTCATGGTATGATCACGTAGCTACCATATACTGGTCACGTGACTGATCATGCACAGATCACGTAAATGATCATGCACTGTTCACGTGACCGATCATGTACTGATCACATGACTGATCATGCACTGATCACGTGGCTATCATGCACTGATCACGTGGCTATCATGCACTGATCACGTGGCTGATCACGCAATGATCACGTAGCTACCATGTACTGGTCACGTGACTGATCATGCACTGATCACGTAATTGATACTGCACTGATCACACGGCTCATCACGCACTGATCCGCTGGCTGATCACACACGTATCACGTGACTGATATAGTACAGATCACGTGAATAATCATGAAGTGATCACGTGGCTATCCTTCACTGATCATGTGGATATCATGCACTGATGACGTGGCTGATCACACACGTATCACGTGACTGATCATGCACTGATCACGTGGCTATCATGCACTGATTACGTGACTATCATGCACTGATCACGTGGCTGATCATGCAATGTTCACGTAGCTACAATGCACTGGTCACGTGACTGATCATGCACTGATCAGGTAATTGATCATGCACTGATCACGTGACAGATCATGCACAGATCACGTGACTGATCATGCACTGATCACGTGGCTATCATGCACTGCTCACGTGGCTGATCATGCAATGATCACGCAGCTACCATGTACTGGTCACATGACTGATCATGCACTGATCACATAATTCATCATGCACTGATCACCTGGCTTATCATGCATTGATCATGTGACTGATCATGTGCTGATCATGTTTCGTGTCACACACTGATCATGTGCCTCTGGAGGCAAACAACATAAAGCTGAGTAGGCAGGAATCAGTCAGCAGGCTATAATCATGTAACTCACCTCTGAGAAATCATGCTGCTCAGCCGGCAATAATCAAGTAGATGAGCAGGCAGGAATTACGCAGCACAGGTGGCAATTGTCAAGGAGATGACAGGCAGGAATCGTGCAGCTCAGCTGGAAATTGTCAAGCAGAAGGGCAGACAGTAATCATGCAGCTCAGCAGGCCCTGATCACGTGACTGAGCATGCACTGTTCACATGGCTGATCACACACTTATCACATGACTGATCATGCACTGATCATGTGACTGATCATGCACTGATCACGTAGCTATCTTGCACTGATCACTTGGCTGATCATACACTCATCACGGGACTGATCATGCACTGATCACTGCGCTATCATGCATTGACTACATGACTCCACATGCACTGATCACGTGGATGATCATGCACTGATCACGTGACTGACCATGCTCTGATCACGTGACTGATCATGCACTGATCACATGGCTGATCATGCACTGATCACGTGGCTATCATTCACTGCTCACGTGGCTGATCTGGCAATAATCACGTAGCTACCATATACTGGTCACGCGACTGATCATGCACTCATCACGTAATTGATCATGTACTAATCATGTGGCTGATCATGCACTGATCACGTGGCTGATCATACACTGATCACGTACTGATCATGCACTGATCACGTTACTGATCATGCACTGATCTCTTGGCTGGACATACAATGATCACGTGCCTGGTCATGCACTGATCACGTGGCTGATCATGCACTGATCACGTGACTGATCATGCACTGATCTCGTGTCTGATCATGCACTGATCACCTGGCTATCATGCACTGCTCAAGTGGCTGATCATGCCATGATCACGCAGCTACCATGTACTGGTCACATGACTGAACATGCACTGATCACGTGACTGATCATGCAGTGATCACGTGGCTATCATGCACTACTCACGTGGCTGATCATGCAATGATCATGTAGCTACCATGTACAGGTCACGTAATGATCATACACCCATCAGGTGACTGATCATGCACTGATCACGTGGCTATCATGCACTGACCACGAGACTGATCATGCACTGATCACGTCTATATCATGCACTGATCACATGACTGCCCATGCACTGATCACGTAGATGATCATACACTAATCATGTGACAGATCATGCACTGATCACGTGGCTGATCATGCACTGATACCGTGACTGAGCATGGACTGATCACATGACTATCATGTAGTGATCACGTGACTTAATGGCGCTGATCATGTGACTGATCATGCGCTGATCATGTTTGCTATCATACACTGATCATGTGCCTCTGGAGGCAATAAACAAAGAGCTGAGTAGGCACGAATCATACAGTCAGCAGTCAATAATCATGGAACTCAGCTGTGAGGAATCATGCTGCTCATCTGGCAATATCAAGCAGCTGAGCAGGCAGGAATTACGCAGGACAGCTGGCAATTGTCAAGCAGATGACAGGCAGGAATCGTGCAGCTCAGCTGGCAATTGTCAAGCAGATGAGCAGACAGTAATCACTCAGCTCAGCAGGCCCTGATCACGTAACTGAGCATGCACTGTTCACGTGGCTGATCAAACACTTATCACGTGATTGATCATGCACTGATCACTTGGATATCATGCACTGATCGCGTGGCTGATCATACACTGTTCACGTGTCTGACCATGCACTGATCACGTGGCTGATCATACACTGCTCACGTAACTGATCATGCACTGATCACGTGGCTATCATGCACTGATCACTTGGCTGGTCATACACTGCTCACGTGGCTGATCATGCACTGATCACGTGACTGATCATGCACTGATCACGTGGCTATCATGCACTGATCACGTGACTGATCATGCACTGTTTACGTGACTGATCATGCACTGATCACGTGACTGATCATGCACTGATGACGTGGCAATCATGCACTGATTACTTGGCTGATCATACACTGATCACGTGACTGATAATGCACTGATCATCTGGCTATCGTGCACTCATTAACTGGCTATCATGCACTGATCACGTGGTTGATCATACACTGATCCCGAGACTGATCTTGCACTGATCACGTCTGTATCATGCACTGATCACCTGACTGCCCATGCACTGATCACGTGGATAAACATACACTGATCATGTCACAGATCATGCAGTGATCACGCGGCTATCATGCACTGATCACGTGGCTGATCATGCAATGATCACGTAGCTACCATGTACTGGTCACGTGAGTGATCATGCACTGATCACGTGAATGATCATACACTGATCAGGTGACTTATCATGCAATGTTCACGTGACTGATAATGCACTGATCACGTAGCAGATCATGCACTGATTACGTGGCTATCATGCATGCTCACGTGGCTGATCATGCACTGATCACGCAGCTACCATGCACTGGTCACATGACTGATCATGCACTGATCACGTGGCTGATCATGCACTGATCACCTGGCTTATCATGCATTGATCATGTGACTGATCATGTGCTGATCAAGTTTCATGTCACACACTGATCATGTGCCTCTGGAGGCAAAAACAAAGAGCTGAGTAGGCACGAATCAGTCAGCAGGCTCTAATCATGGAACTCACCTCTGAGAAATCATGCTGCTCAGCTGGCACTAATCAAGTAGATGAGCAGGCAGGAATTATGCAGCACAGCTGGCAATTGTCAAGCAGATGACAGGCAGGAATCGTGCAGCTCAGCTGGCAATTGTCAAGCAGATAAGCAGACAGTAATCACGCAGCTCAGCAGGCCCTGATCACGTGACTGAGCATGCACTGTTCACGTGGCTGATCACACACTGATCACGTGACTGATCATGCACTGATCACGTGGCTATCATGCACTGATCACGTGATGATCATGCACTGATCACGTGACTGTCATGCACTGATCACGTGGCTGATCATGCACTGATCACGTGGCTGATCATGCACTGATCACGTGGCTATCATGCACTGATCACGTGGCTGATCATGCACTGATCACGGGACTGATCATGCACTGATCACGGGCTATCATGCACTGATCACATGACTGATCATGCACTGATCACGTGGCTGATCATGCACTGATCACGTGACTGATCATGCACTGATCACGTGACTGATCATGCACTGATCACGTGGCTGATCATGCACTGATCACGTAACTGATCATGCACTGATCACGTGGCTGATCATGCACTGATCACGTGGCTGATCATGCACTGATCACGTGACTGATCATGCACTGATCACGTGACTGATCATGCACTGATCACGTGGCTATCATGCACTGATCACGTGGCTGATCATGCACTGATCACGTGACTGATCATGCACTGATCACGTGACTGATCATGCACTGATCACGTGACTGATCATGCACTGATCACGTGGCTGATCATGCACTGATCACGTGGCTGATCATGCACTGATCACGTGGCTGATCATGCACTGATCACGTGACTGATCATGCACTGATCACGTGGCTATCATGCACTGATCACGTGGCTGATCATGCACTGATCACGTGACTGATCATGCACTGATCACTGGCTATCATGCACTGATCACGTGGCTATCATGCACTGATCACGTGGCTGATCATGCACTGATCACGTGACTGATCATGCACTGATCACGTCTATATCATGCACTGATCACGTGACTGATCATGCACTGATCACGTGGATGATCATGCACTGATCACGTGACTGATCATGCACTGATCACGTGGCTATCATGCACTGATCACGTGGCTGATCATGCACTGATCACGTAGCTATCATGTACTGATCACGTGACTGATCATGCACTGATCACGTAATTGATCATGCACTGATCAGTGACTGATCATGCACTGATCACGTGACTGATCATGCACTGATCACGTGACTGATCATGCACTGATCACGTGGCTATCATGCACTGATCACGTGGCTGATCATGCACTGATCACGTAGCTACCATGCACTGATCACGTGACTGATCATGCACTGATCACGTAATTGATCATGCACTGATCACGTGGCTGATCATGCACTGATCACGTGGCTGATCATGCACTGATCACGTGACTGATCATGCACTGATCACGTGACTGATCATGCACTGATCACGTGGCTATCATGCACTGATCACGTGGCTGATCATGCACTGATCACGTGCCTGATCATGCACTGATCACATGACTGATCATGCACTGATCACGTGACTGATCATGCACTGATCACGTGGCTATCATGCACTATCACGTGGCTGATCATGCAATGATCATGTAGCTACCATGTACTGGTCACGTGACTGATCATGCACTGATCACGTGATGATCATGCACTGATCACGTGGCTGATCATGCACTGATCACGTGACTGATCATGCACTGATCACGTGGCTATCATGCACTGATCACGTGGCTGATCATGCACTGATCACGTGGCTGATCATGCACTGATACCGTGACTGAGCATGGACTGATCACATGACTATCATGCACTGATCACGTGACTTAATGGCACTGATCATGTGACTGATCATGCACTGATCATGTTTGCTATCATACACTGATCATGTGCCTCTGGAGGCAATAAACAAAGAGCTGAGTAGGCACGAATCAAACAGTCAGCAGGCAATAATCATGGAACTCAGCTGTGAGGAATCATGCTGCTCAGCTGGCAATAATCAAGCAGCTGAGCAGGCAGGAATTACGCAGCACAGCTGGCAATTGTCAAGCAGATGACAGGCAGGAATCGTGCAGCTCAGCTGGCAATTGTCAAGCAGATGAGCAGACAGTAATCACGCAGCTCAGCAGGCCCTGATCACGTGACTGAGCATGCACTGTTCACGTGAATCATGCTGCTCAGCTGGCAATAATCAAGCACTGAGCAGGCATGAATTACACAGCACAGCTGGCAATTGTCAAGCAGATGACAGGCAGGAATCGTGCAGCTCAGCTGGCAATTGTCAAGCAGATGAGCAGACAGTAATCATGCAGCTCAGCAGGCACTGATCACGTGACTGATCATGCACTGATCACGTGGCTGATCATGCACTGATCACGTGACTGATCATGCACTGATCACGTGGATATCATGCACTGATCACGTGGCTGATCATACACTGATCACGTGTCTGACCATGCACTGATCACGTGGCTGATCATGCACTGCTCACGTAACTGATCATGCACTGATCACGTGGCTATCATGCACTGATCACGTGGCTGATCATGCACTGATCACGTGGCTGATCACACACTGTCACGTGACATATCATGCACTGATCACGTGGCACTCATGCACTGATCACGTGGCTGATCATACACTGATCACGTAACTGATCATGCACTGATCACGTGGCTATCATGCACTGATCACGTGGCTGTCATGGAATGATCACGTAGCTACCATATACTGGTCACGTGACTGATCATGCACTGATCACGTAAATGATCATGCACTGATCACGTGACTGATCATGCACTGATCACGTGACTGATCATGCACTGATCACGGGACTGATCATGCACTGATCACGTGGCTATCATGCACTGATACATGACTGACATGCACTGATCACGTGACTGATCATGCACTGATCACGTGACTGATCATGCACTGATCACGTGGCTATCATGCACTGATCACGTGGCTGATCATGCACTGATCACGTAGCTATCATGCACTGATCACGTGACTGATCATGCACTGATCACGTAATTGATCATGCACTGATCACGTGGCTGATCATGCACTGATCACGTGGCTGATCACACACGTATCACGTGACTGATCATGCACTGATCACGTGACTGATCATGCACTGATCACGTGGCTATCATGCACTGATCACGTGGCTGATCACACACTGATCACGTGACTGATCATGCACTGATCACGTGGCTATCATGCACTGATCACGTGGCTATCATGCACTGATATCATGCACTGATCACGTGGCTGATCACACACTGATCACGTGACTGATCATGCACTGATCACGTGGCTATCATGCACTGATCACGTGGCTGATCATGCACTGATCACGTGGCTACCATGTACTGATCACGTGACTGATCATGCACTGATCACGTGGCTGATCATGCACTGATCACGTGACTGATCATGCACTGATCACGTGGCTGATCATGCACTGATCACGTAGCTATCATGTACTGATCACGTGACTGATCATGCACTGATCACGTGGCTGATCATGCACTGATCACGTAACTGATCATGCACTGATCACGTGACTGATCATGCACTGATCACGTGGCTGATCATGCACTGATCACGTGACTGATCATGCACTGATCACGTGACTGATCATGCACTGATCACGTGGCTATCATGCACTGATCACGTGGCTGATCATGCACTGATCACGCAGCTACCATGCACTGATCACATGACTGATCATGCACTGATCACGTAACTGATCATGCACTGATCACGTGGCTTATCATGCACTGATCATGTGACTGATCATGTGCTGATCATGTTTGGTATCATACACTGATCATGTGCATCTGGAGGAAATGAACAAAGAGCTGAGTAGGCACGAATCAGTCAGCAGGCAATAATCATGGAACTCAGCTGTGAGAAATCATGCTGCTCAGCTGGCAATAATCAAGCAGATGAGCAGGCAGGAATTATGCAGCACAGCTGGCAATTGTCAAGCAGATGACAGGCAGGAATCGTGCAGCTCAGCTGGCAATTGTCAAGCAGATGAGCAGACAGTAATCACGCAGCTCAGCAGGCCCTGATCACGTGACTGAGCATGCACTGTTCACGTGGCTGATCACACACTGATCACGTGACTAATCATGCACTGATCACGTGGCTATCATGCACTGATCACGTGGCTGATCATGCACTGATCACGTGGCTGTCATGCACTGATCACGTGGCTGATCATGCACTGATCACGTGGCTGATCATGCACTGATCACGTGGCTATCATGCACTGATCACGTGGCTGATCATGCACTGATCACGGGACTGATCATGCACTGATCACGGCGCTATCATGCACTGATCACATGACTGATCATGCACTGATCACGTGGATGATCATGCACTGATCACGTGACTGATCATGCACTGATCACGTGACTGATCATGCACTGATCACGTGGCTGATCATGCACTGATCACGTGACTGATCATGCACTGATCAGTGGCTATCATGCACTGATCACGTGGCTGATCATGCACTGATCACGTGACTGATCATGCACTGATCACGTGGCTATCATGCACTGATCACGTGGCTATCATGCACTGATCACGTGGCTGATCATGCACTGATCACGTGACTGATCATGCACTGATCACGTGGCTGATCATGCACTGATCACGTGGCTGATCATGCACTGATCACGTGACTGATCATGCACTGATCACGTGGCTATCATGCACTGATCACGTGGCTGATCATGCACTGATCACGTAGCTACCATGCACTGATCACGTGACTGATCATGCACTGATCACGTAACTGATCATGCACTGATCACGTGACTGATCATGCACTGATCACGTGACTGATCATGCACTGATCACGTGACTGATCATGCACTGATCACGTGGCTATCATGCACTGATCACGTGGCTGATCATGCACTGATCACGTAGCTACCATGCACTGATCACGTGACTGATCATGCACTGATCACGTGACTGATCATGCACTGATCACGTGGCTGATCATGCACTGATCACGTGGCTGATCATGCACTGATCACGTGACTGATCATGCACTGATCACGTGACTGATCATGCACTGATCACGTGGCTATCATGCACTGATCACGTGGCTGATCATGCACTGATCACGTGCCTGATCATGCACTGATCACGTGACTGATCATGCACTGATCACGTGGCTATCATGCACTACTCACGTGGCTGATCATGCAATGATCATGTAGCTACCATGTACTGGTCACGTGACTGATCATACACCCATCAGGTGACTGATCATGCACTGATCACGTGGCTGATCATGCACTGATCACGTGACTGATCATGCACTGATCACGTGACTGATCATGCACTGATCACATGGCTATCATGCACTGATCACGTGGCTGATCATGCACTGATCACGTGGCTGATCATGCACTGATACCGCGACTGAGCATGGACTGATCACATGACTATCATGTAGTGATCACGTGACTTAATGGCGCTGATCATGTGACTGATCATGCGCTGATCATGTTTGCTATCATACACTGATCATGTGCCTCTGGAGGCAATAAACAAAGAGCTGAGTAGGCACGAATCAAACAGTCAGCAGGCAATAATCATGGAACTCAGCTGTGAGGAATCATGCTGCTCAGCTGGCAATAATCAAGCAGCTGAGCAGGCAGGAATTACGCAGCACAGCTGGCAAATGTCAAGCAGATGACAGGCAGGAATCGTGCAGCTCAGCTGGCAATTGTCAAGCAGATGAGCAGACAGTAATCACGCAGCTCAGCAGGCCCTGATCACGTGACTGAGCATGCACTGTTCACGTGGCTGATCATACACTGATCACGTGATTGATCATGCACTGATCACTTGGATATCATGCACTGATCACGTGGCTGATCATACACTGATCACGTAACTGATCATGCACTGATCACGTGGCTGATCATGCACTGATCACGTGACTGATCATGCACTGATCACGTGGCTGATCATGCACTGATCACGTGGCTATCATGCACTGATCACGTGGCTGATCATGCACTGATCATGGCGACATGCACTGATCACGTGACCATCATGCACTGATCACGTGACTGATCATGCACTGATCACGTGGCTATCATGCACTGATCACGTGGCTGATCATGCACTGATCACGTGGCTGATCATGCACTGATCACGTGACTGATCATGCACTGATCACGTGGCTATCATGCACTGATCACGTGGCTGATCATGCACTGATCACGTGGCTGATCATGCACTGATCACGTGGCTATCATGCACTGATCACGTGGCTGATCATGCACTGATCACGTGACTGATCATGCACTGATCACATGACTATCATGCACTGATCACGTGACTTAATGGTGCTGTTCATGTGACTGATCATGCGCTGATCATGTTTGCTTTCATACACTGATCATGTGCCTCTGCAGGCAATAAACAAAGAGCTGAGTAGGCACGAATCAGTCAGCAGGCAATAATCATGGAACTCAGCTGTGAGGAATCATGCTGCTCAGCTGGCAATAATCAAGCAGCTGAGCAGGCAGGAATTACACAGCACAGCTGGCAATTGTCAAGCAGATGACAGGCAGAAATCATGCAGCTCAGCTGGCAATTGTCAAGCACATGAGCAGACAGTAATCACGCAGCTCAGCAGGCCCTGATCACGTGACTGAGCATGCACTGATCACGTGGCTGATCATGCACTGATCACGTGACTGATCATGCACTGATCACGTGGCTATCATGCACTGATCACGTGGCTGATCATGCACTGATCACGTGTCTGACCATGCACTGATCACGTGGCTGATCATACACTGATCACGTAACTGATCATGCACTGATCACGTGGCTGATCATGCACTGATCACGTGGCTGATCATGCACTGATCACGTGACTGATCATGCACTGATCACGTGACTGATCATGCACTGATCACGTGGCTATCATGCACTGATCACGTGGCTGATCATGCACTGATCACGTAGCTACCATGCACTGATCACGTGACTGATCATGCACTGATCACGTGACTGATCATGCACTGATCACGTGGCTTATCATGCACTGATCATGTGACTGATCATGCACTGATCATGTTTGCTATCATACACTGATCATGTGCCTCTGGAGGCAATGAACAAAGAGCTGAGTAGGCACGAATCAGTCAGCAGGCAATAATCATGGAACTCAGCTGTGAGAAATCATGCTGCTCAGCTGGCAATAATCAAGCAGCTGAGCAGGCAGGAATTATGCAGCACAGCTGGCAATTGTCAAGCAGATGACAGGCAGGAATCGTGCAGCTCAGCTGGCAATTGTCAAGCAGATGAGCAGACAGTAATCACGCAGCTCAGCAGGCCCTGATCACGTGACTGAGCATGCACTGTTCACGTGGCTGATCACACACTGATCACGTGACTAATCATGCACTGATCACGTGGCTATCATGCACTGATCACGTGACTGATCATGCACTGATCACGTGACTGTCATGCACTGATCACGTGGCTGATCATGCACTGATCACGTGGCTGATCATGCACTGATCACGTGGCTATCATGCACTGATCACGTGGCTGATCATGCACTGATCACGGGACTGATCATGCACTGATCACGGGCTATCATGCACTGATCACATGACTGACATGCACTGATCACGTGGCTGATCATGCACTGATCACGTGACTGATCATGCACTGATCACGTGACTGATCATGCACTGATCACGTGGCTGATCATGCACTGATCACGTGACTGATCATGCACTGATCAGTGGCTATCATGCACTGATCACGTGGCTGATCATGCACTGATCACGTGACTGATCATGCACTGATCACGTGGCTATCATGCACTGATCACGTGGCTATCATGCACTGATCACGTGGCTGATCATGCACTGATCACGTGACTGATCATGCACTGATCACGTGGCTGATCATGCACTGATCACGTGGCTGATCATGCACTGATCACGTGACTGATCATGCACTGATCACGTGGCTATCATGCACTGATCACGTGGCTGATCATGCACTGATCACGTAGCTACCATGCACTGATCACGTGACTGATCATGCACTGATCACGTAATTGATCATGCACTGATCACGTGACTGATCATGCACTGATCACGTGGCTGATCATGCACTGATCACGTGACTGATCATGCACTGATCACGTGGCTATCATGCACTGATCACGTGGCTGATCATGCACTGATCACGTGGCTATCATGCACTGATCACGTGACTGATCATGCACTGATCACGTGACTGATCATGCACTGATCACGTGGCTGATCATGCACTGATCACGTGGCTGATCATGCACTGATCACGTGACTGATCATGCACTGATCACGTGACTGATCATGCACTGATCACGTGGCTATCATGCACTGATCACGTGGCTGATCATGCACTGATCACGTGCCTGATCATGCACTGATCACGTGACTGATCATGCACTGATCACGTGGCTATCATGCACTACTCACGTGGCTGATCATGCAATGATCATGTAGCTACCATGTACTGGTCACGTGACTGATCATACACCCATCAGGTGACTGATCATGCACTGATCACGTGGCTGATCATGCACTGATCACCTGACTGATCATGCACTGATCACGTGACTGATCATGACCTGATCACATAGCTATCATGCACTGATCACGTGGCTGATCATGCACTGATACCGCGATTGAGCATGGACTGATCACATGACTATCATGTAGTGATCACGTGACTTAATGGCGCTGATCATGTGACTGATCATGCGCTGATCATGTTTGCTATCATACACTGATCATGTGCCTCTGGAGGCAATAAACAAAGAGCTGAGTAGGCACGAATCAAACAGTCAGCAGGCAATAATCATGGAACTCAGCTGTGAGGAATCATGCTGCTCAGCTGGCAATAATCAAGCAGCTGAGCAGGCAGGAATTACGCAGCACAGCTGGCAAATGTCAAGCAGATGACAGGCAGGAATCGTGCAGCTCAGCTGGCAATTGTCAAGCAGATGAGCAGACAGTAATCACGCAGCTCAGCAGGCCCTGATCACGTGACTGAGCATGCACTGTTCACGTGGCTGTTCATACACTGATCACGTGATGATCATGCACTGATCACTTGGATATCATGCACTGATCACGTGGCTGATCATACACTGTTCACGTGTCTGACCATGCACTGATCACGTGGCTGATCATACACTGCTCAGGTTACTGATCATGCACTGATCACGTGGCTATCATGCACTGATCACGTGGCTGAACATGCACTGTTCACGTTTCTGATCACACACCTGTCACGTGACATATCATGCACTGATCACGTGGCACTCATGCACTGATCACGTGGCTGATCATACTCTGCTTACGTAACTGATCATGCACACATCACGTGGCTATCATGCACTGCTCACGTGGCTCGTCATGGAATGATCACGTAGCTACCATATACTGGTCACGTGACTGATCATGCACAGATCACGTAAATGATCATGCACTGTTCACGTGACTGATCATGCACTGATCACGTGGCTGATCATGCACTGATCACGTGGCTATCATGCACTGATCACGTGGCTGATCATGCACTGATCACGTGGCTATCATGCACTGATCACGTGGCTGATCATGCACTGATCACGTAGCTGATCATGCACTGATCACGTGACTGATCATGCACTGATCACGTGGCTGATCATGCACTGATCACGTGGCTGATCATGCACTGATCACGTGACTGATCATGCACTGATCACGTGACTGATCATGCACTGATCACGTGGCTATCATGCACTGATCACGTGGCTGATCATGCACTGATCACGTGACTGATCATGCACTGATCACGTGACTGATCATGCACTGATCACGTGGCTATCATGCACTGATCACGTGGCTGATCATGCACTGATCACGTGACTGATCATGCACTGATCACGTGACTGATCATGCACTGATCACGTGGCTATCATGCACTGATCACGTGGCTGATCATGCACTGATCACGTGGCTGATCATGCACTGATCACGTGACTGATCATGCACTGATCACGTGGTATCATGCACTGATCACGTGGCTGATCATGCACTGATCACGTGGCTTCACGTGACTGATCATGCACTGATCACGTGGCTATCATGCACTGATCACGTGGCTGATCATGCACTGATCATGTAGCTACATGCACTGATCACGTGACTGATCATGCACTGATCACGTGACTGATCATGCACTGATCACGTGGCTGATCATGCACTGATCACGTGACTGATCATGCACTGATCACGTGACTGATCATGCACTGATCACGTGGCTATCATGCACTGATCACGTGGCTGATCATGCACTGATCACGTGACTGATCATGCACTGATCACGTGACTGATCATGCACTGATCACGTGGCTATCATGCACTGATCACGTGGCTGATCATGCACTGATCACGTGACTGATCATGCACTGATCACGTGACTGATCATGCACTGATCACGTGGCTATCATGCACTGATCACGTGACTGATCATGCACTGATCACGTGGCTGATCATGCACTGATCACGTGACTGATCATGCACTGATCACGTGGCTATCATGCACTGATCACGTGGCTGATCATGCACTGATCACGTGGCTGATCATGCACTGATCACGTGACTGATCATGCACTGATCACGTGACTGATCATGCACTGATCACGTGGCTGATCATGCACTGATCACGTGGCTGATCATGCACTGATCACGTGGCTATCATGCACTGATCACGTGGCTGATCATGCAATGATCACGTAGCTTACATGCACTGATCACGTGACTGATCATGCACTGATCACGTAATTGATCATGCACTGATCACGTGACTGATCATGCACTGATCACGTGACTGATCATGCACTGATCACGTGGCTATCATGCACTGCTCACGTGGCTGATCATGCAATGATCACGTAGCTACCATGTACTGATCACGTGACTGATCATGCACTGATCACGTAATTGATCATGCACTGATCACGTGGCTGATCATGCACTGATCACGTGACTGATCATGCACTGATCACGTGACTGATCATGCACTGATCACGTGGCTATCATGCACTGATCACGTGGCTGATCATGCACTGATCACGTGACTGATCATGCACTGATCACGTGGCTATCATGCACTGATCACGTGGCTGATCATGCACTGATCACGTGGCTGATCACACACCTGTCACGTGACTGATCATGCACTGATCACGTGGCACTCATGCACTGATCACGTGGCTGATCATACACTGATCACGTAACTGATCATGCACTGATCACGTGGCTATCATGCACTGCTCACGTGGCTGATCATGCAATGATCACGTAGCTACCATATACTGGTCACGTGACTGATCATGCACTGATCACGTAAATGATCATGCACTGATCACGTGACTGATCATGCACTGATCACGTGACTGATCATGCACTGATCACGTGGCTATCATGCACTGATCACGTGGCTGATCATGCACTGATCACGTAGCAACCATGTACTGGTCACGTGACTGATCATGCACTGATCACGTAATTGATCATGCACTGATCACGTGGCTCATCATGCACTGATCACGTGGCTGATCACACTGTATCACGTGACTGATCATGCACTGATCACGTGGCTATCATGCACTGATCACGTGGCTATCATGCACTGATCACGTGGATATCATGCACTGATCACGTGGCTGATCACACACGTATCACGTGACTGATCATGCACTGATCACGTGGCTGATCATGCACTGATCACGTGGCTATCATGCACTGATCACGTGGCTGATCATGCAATGATCACGCAGCTACCATGTACTGGTCACGTGACTGATCATGCACTGATCACGTGGCTGATCATGCACTGATCACGTGGCTGATCATGCACTGATCACGTGACTGATCATGCACTGATCACGTGGCTATCATGCACTGATCACGTGGCTGATCATGCACTGATCACGTGGCTATCATGCACTGATCACGTGACTGATCATGCACTGATCACGTAATTGATCATGCACTGATCACGTGGCTGATCATGCACTGATCACGTGACTGATCATGCACTGATCACGTGACTGATCATGCACTGATCACGTGGCTATCATGCACTGATCACGTGGCTGATCATGCACTGATCACGTGACTGATCATGCACTGATCACGTGACTGATCATGCACTGATCACGTGACTGATCATGCACTGATCACGTGGCTATCATGCACTGATCACGTGGCTGATCATGCACTGATCACGTAGCTACCATGTACTGGTCACGTGACTGATCATGCACTGATCACGTGACTGATCATGCACTGATCACGTGGCTATCATGCACTGATCACGTGGCTGATCATGCACTGATCACGTGGCTGATCATGCACTGATCACGTGACTGATCATGCACTGATCACGTGGCAATCATGCACTGATCACGTGGCTGATCATGCACTGATCACGTGGCTATCATGCACTGATCACGTGGCTGATCATGCACTGATCACGTGGCTGATCATGCACTGATCACGTGGCTGATCATGCACTGATCACGTGACTGATCATGCACTGATCACGTGGCTGATCATGCACTGATCACGTGGCTGATCATGCACTGATCACGTGACTGATCATGCACTGATCACGTGACTGATCATGCACTGATCACGTGGCATCATGCACTGATCACGTGGCTGATCATGCACTGATCACGCAGCTACCATGCACTGGTCACATGACTGATCATGCACTGATCACGTGACTGATCATGCACTGATCACGTGGCTTATCATGCACTGATCATGTGACTGATCATGCGCTGATCATGTTTGCTATCATACACTGATCATGTGCCTCTGGAGGCAATGAACAAAGAGCTGAGTAGGCACGAATCAGTCAGCAGGCAATAATCATGGAACTCAGCTGTGAGAAATCATGCTGCTCAGCTGGCAATAATCAAGCAGATGAGCAGGCAGGAATTATGCAGCACAGCTGGCAATTGTCAAGCAGATGACAGGCAGGAATCGTGCAGCTCAGCTGGCAATTGTCAAGCAGATGAGCAGACAGTAATCACGCAGCTCAGCAGGCCCTTATCACGTGACTGAGCATGCACTGTTCACGTGGCTGATCATACACTGATCACGTGACTGATCATGCACTGATCACGTGGCTATCATGCACTGATCACGTGACTGATCATGCACTGATCACGTAACTGTCATGCACTGATCACGTGGCTATCATGCACTGATCACGTGGCTGATCATGCACTGATCACGTGGCTATCATGCACTGATCACGTGGCTGATCATGCACTGATCACGGGACTGATCATGCACTGATCACGTGCTATCATGCACTGATCACATGACTGATCATGCACTGATCACGTGGCTGATCATGCACTGATCACGTGACTGATCATGCACTGATCACGTGACTGATCATGCACTGATCACGTGGCTGATCATGCACTGATCACGTGACTGATCATGCACTGATCACGTGGCTATCATGCACTGATCACGTGGCTGATCATGCACTGATCACGTGACTGATCATGCACTGATCACGTGGCTATCATGCACTGATCACGTGGATCATGCACTGATCACGTGGCTGATCATGCACTGATCACGTGACTGATCATGCACTGATCACGTCTATATCATGCACTGATCACATTACTGCCCATGCACTGATCACCCGGATGATCATGCACTGATCATGTGACAGATCATGCACTGATCACGTGGCTATCATGCACTGCTCACACGGCTCTTCATGCAATGATCACGTAGCTACCATGTACTGGTCACGTGAGTGATCATGCACTGATCACGTGATTGATCATGCACTGATCAGTGACTGATCATGCACTGTTCACGTGGCTGATCATGCACTGATCACGTGACTGATCATGCACTGATCACGTGGCTATCATGCACTGATCACGTGGCTGATCATGCAATAATCACCTAGCTACCATGTACTGATCACGTGACTGATCATGCACTGATCACGTAACTGATCATGCACTGGTCATGTGGCTGATAATGCACTGATCACGTGGCTGATCATCCACTGATCACGTGGCTATCATGCACTGATCACGTGGCTGATCATGCACTGATCACGTGCCTGGTCATGCACAGATTACATGACTGATCATGCACTGAACACGTGACTTATCATTCACTGACCACGTGGCTATCATGCACTACTCACCTGGCTGATCATGCAATGATCATATAGCTACCATGTACCGGTCAGGTGACTGATCATACACCCATCAGGTGAGGGATCATGCACTGATCACGTGGCTGATCATGCACTGATCACCTGCCTGGTCATGCACAGATCACGTGACAAATCATGAACTGATCACATAGCTATCATGAACTGATCACCTGGCTGATCATGCACTGATCACGTGGCTGATCATGCACTGATACCGTGACTGAGCATGGACTGATCACATGACTATCATGTAGTGATCACGTGACTTAATGGCGCTGATCATGTGACTGATCATGTGCTGATCATGTTTGCTATCAGACACTGATCATGTGCCTCTGGAGGCAATAAACAAAGGGCTGAGTAGGCATGAATCAAACAGTCAGCAGGCAATAATCATGGAACTCGGGTGTGAGGAATCATGCTGCTCAGCTGGCAATAATCAAGCAGCTGAGCAGGCAGGAATTACGCAGCTCAGCTGGCAATTGTCAAGCAGATGAGCAGACAGTAATCACGCAGCTCAGCAGGCCCTGATCACGTGACTGAGCATGCACTATTCACGTGGCAGATCATACACTGATCACGTGATGATCATGCACTGATCACGTGGATATCATGCACTGATCACGTGGCTGATCATACACTGCTCAGGTAACTGATCATGCACTGATCACGTGGCTGAACATGCACTGTTCACGTGGCTGATCACACAGCTGTCACGTGACATATCATGCACTGATCACGTGGCACTCATGCACTGATCACGTGGCTCATCATACTCTGCTCACGTAACTGATCATGCACACATCACGTGGCTATCATGCACTGCTCACGTGGCTCGTCATGGAAAGATCACGTAGCTACCATATACTGGTCATGTGAGTGATCATGCACAGATCACGTAAATGATCATGCACTGTTCACGTGACTGATCATGTACTGATCATGTGACTGATCATGCACTGATCAGGTGGCTATCATGCTCTGCTCACGTGACTGATCATGCACTGATCACGTAATTGATCCTGCACTGATCACGTGGCTCATCATGCACTGATCACGTGCTGATCACACATGTATCACGTGACTGATCAAGCACTGATCACGTGGCCCTCATGCACTGATTACGTGGCTATCATGCACTGATCACGTGGATATCATGCACTGATCACGTGGCTGATCACACACGTATCACATGACTGATCATGCACTGATCACGTGGCTATCATGCTCTGCTCACGTTGCTAATCATGCAATGATCACGTAGCAACCATGTACTGGTCTCGTGACTGATCATGCACTGATCACGTGATTGATCCTTCACTGATCACGTGGCTCATCACGCACTGATCCGGTGGCTGATCACACACGTATCACGTGACTGATCATGTATAGATCACGTGACTAATCATGAAGTGACCACATGGCTGTCCTGCACTGATCACGTGGATATCATGCACTGATCACGTGGCTGATCACACACGTATCACGTGACTGATCATGCACTGATCACGTGGCTATCCTGCACTGATCACTTGAATATCATGCACTGGTCACGTGGCTTATCACACACGTATCACGTGACTGATCATGCACTGATCACGTGGCTATCATGCACAGATCACGTGGCTGATCATGCAATGATCACGTAGCTACCATGTACTGGTCACGTGACTGATCAAGCGCTGATCACGTGGCTGATCATGCACTGATCACGTGACTGATCATGCACTGCTCACGTGGCTGATCATTCAATGATCACGCAGCTACAATGTAATGGTCACATGACTGATCATGCACTGATCATGTAATTGATCATGCACTGATCACCTGGCTTATCATGCATTGATTATGTGATTCATCATGTGCTGATCATGTTTGGTGTCATACACTGATCATGTGCCTCTGGAGGCAATGAACAAAGAGCTGAGTAGGCAGGAATCAGTAGGCAATAATCATGGAACTCAGCTCTGAGAAATCATGCTGCTCAGCTGGCAATAATCAAGTAGATGAGCAGGCAGGAATTATGCAGCACAGATGGCAATTGTCAAGGATATGACAGGCAGGAAGCGTACAGCTCAGCTGGCAATTGTTAAGCAGATGAGCAGACAGTAATCACGAAGCTCAGCAGGCCCTGATCACGTGACTGAGCATGCACTGTTCACGTCGCTGATCACACACCTATCACGTGAATGACCATGCACTGATCACGTGGCTCTCATGCACTGATGACGTGGCTGATCATGCACTGATCATGTGACTGATCATGCACTGATCACGTAGCTATCTTGCACTGATCACTTGGCTGATCATACCCTCATCACGGGACTGATCATGCACTGATCACGGCGCTATCATGCATTGATGACATGACTCAACATGCACTGATCACCTGGATGATCATACACTGATCAGGTGACTGATCATGCACTGATCATGTGACTGACCATGCACTGATCTCGTGACTGATCATGCACTGATGAGTTGGCAATCATGCACTGATTACTTGGCTGATCATACACTGATCACATGACTGATAATGCACTGAGCATCTGGCTATCGTGCACTCATTACCTGGCTATCGTGCACTGATCACGTTGTTGATCATACACTGATCACAAGACTGATCTTGCACTGATCACGTCTGGATCTTGCACTGATCTCCTGACTGCCCATGCACTGATGACGTGGCTGATCATGCACTGATCATGTGACTGATCATGCACTGATACCGTGGCTATCATGCATTGTTCACGTGGCTGATCATACACTGATCACCTGCCTGGTCATGCACAGATCACGTGACCAATCATGAACTGATCACGTAGCAATCATTCACTGATCACCTGGCTGATCATGCACTGATCACGTGGCTACCATGCAATGATCACGTGGCTATCATGCACTTATCACGTGGCTGATCATGCACTGATACCGTGACTGAGCATGGACTGATCACATGACTATCATGTAGTGATTACGTGACTTAATGGCGCTGACTATGTGACTGATCATGCGCTGAGCATGTTTGCTATCATACACTGATCATGTGCCTCTGGAGGCAATAAACAAAGAGCTGAGTAGGCACGAATCAAACAGTCAGCAGGCAATAATCCTGGAACTCAGCTGTGAGGAACCATGCTGCTCAGCTGGCAATAATCAAACAGCTGAGCAGGCAGGAATTACACAGCACAGCAGGCAATTGTCAAGCAGATGACAGCAGGAATTGGGCAGCTCAGCTGGCAATTGTCAAGCAGATGAGCAGACAGGAATCACGCAGCTCAGCAGGCCCTGATCACGTGACTGAGCATGCACTGTTCACCTGGCTGATCATACACTGATCAAGTGATTGATCATGCACTGATGACTTGGATATCATGCACTGATCACGTGGCTGATCATACACTGTTCACGTGTCTGACCATGCACTG
Source organism: Bos javanicus (assembly GCF_032452875.1). Taxonomy (NCBI): domain Eukaryota; kingdom Metazoa; phylum Chordata; class Mammalia; order Artiodactyla; family Bovidae; genus Bos; species Bos javanicus. The sequence goes on along the minus strand of NW_026893735.1, from coordinate 359,601 downwards.
ATCACATGGCTGATCATACACTGATCACGTAATTGATCATGCACTGATCACGTAGCTATCTTGCACTGATCACTTGGCTGATCATACACTCATCACGGGACTGATCATGCACTGATCACGGCGCTATCATGCATTGATGACATGACTCAACATGCACTGATCACCTGGATGATCATACACTGATCACGTGACTGATCATGCACTGATCATGTGACTGACCATGCACTGATCTCGTGACTGATCATGCACTGATGAGTTGGCAATCATGCACTGATTACTTGGCTGATCATACACTGATCACATGACTGATAATGCACTGAGCATCTGGCTATCGTGCACTCATTACCTGGCTATCGTGCACTGATCACGTTGTTGATCATACACTGAACACAAGACTGATCTTGCACTGATCACGTCTGGATCTTGCACTGATCTCCTGACTGCCCATGCACTGATGACGTGGCTGATCATGCACTGATCATGTGACTGATCATGCACTGATACCGTGGCTATGATGCATTGTTCACGTGGCTGATCATACACTGATCACCTGCCTGGTCATGCACAGATCACGTGACTAATCATGAACTGATCACGTAGCAATCATTCACTGATCACCTGGCTGATCATGCACTGATCACGTGGCTACCATGCAATGATCACGTGGCTATCATGCACTTATCACGTGGCTGATCATGCACTGATACCGTGACTGAGCATGGACTGATCACATGACTATCATGTAGTGATTACGTGACTTAATGGCGCTGACTATGTGACTGATCATGCGCTGAGCATGTTTGCTATCATACACTGATCATGTGCCTCTGGAGGCAATAAACAAAGAGCTGAGTAGGCACGAATCAAACAGTCAGCAGGCAATAATCCTGGAACTCAGCTGTGAGGAATCAGGCTGCTCAGCTGGCAATAATCAAGCAGCTGAGCAGGCAGGAATTACACAGCACAGCAGGCAATTGTCAAGCAGATGACAGCAGGAATCACGCAGCTCAGCAGGCCCTGATCACGTGACTGAGCATGCACTGTTCACCTGGCTGATCATACACTGATCACGTGATTGATCATGCACTGATCACTTGGATATCATGCACTGATCACGTGGCTGATCAAACACTGTTCACGTGTCTGACCATGCACTGATCACATGGCTGATCATACACTGATCACGTAATTGATCATGCACTGATCACGTGGCTGATCATGCAATGATCATGTAGCTACCATGTACTGGTCCCGTGAGTGACCAGCACTGATCACGTAATAGATCATGCACTGATCACGTGGCTGATCATGCACTGATACCGTGACTGAGCATGGACTGATCACATGACTATCATGTAGTGATCCCGTGACTTAATGGCGCTGATCATGTAACTGATCATGCGCTGATCATGTTTGCTATCATACACTGATCATGTGCCTCTGGAGGCAATAAACAAAGAGCTGAGTAGGCACGAATCAAACAGTCAGCAGGCAATAATCATGGAACTCAGCTGTGAGGAATCATGCTGCTCAGCTGGCAATAATCAAGTAGCTGAGCAGGCAGGAATTACGCAGCACAGCTGGCAATTGTCAAGCAGATGACAGGCAGGAATCGTGCAGCTCAACTGGCAATTGTCAAGCAGATGAGCAGACAGTAATCACGCAGCTCAGCTGGCCCAGATCACGTGACTGAGCATGCACTGTTCACGTGGCTGATCATTCACTGATCACGGGATTGATCATGCACTGATCACTTGGATATCATGCACTGATCACGTGGCTGATCATGCACTGATACCGTGACTGAGCATGGACTGATCACATGACTATCATGTAGTGGTCACGTGACTTAATGGCGCTGATCATGTGACTGATCATGCGCTGATCATGTTTGCTTTCATACACTGATCATGCGCCTCTGGAGGCAATAAACAAAGAGCTGAGTAGGCACGAATCAAACAGTCAGCAGGCAAAAATCATGGAACTCAGCTGTGAGGAATCATGCTGCTCAGCTTGCAATAATCAAGCAGCTGAGCAGGCAGGAATTACGCAGCAGAGCTGGCAATTGTCAAGCAGCTGACAGGCAGGAATCGTGCAGCCCAGCTGGCAATTGTCAAGCAGATGAGCAGACAGTAATCACGCAGCTCAGAAGGCCCTTATCACGTGACTGAGCATGCACTATTCACGTGAATCATGCTGCTCAGCTGGCAATAATCAAGCAGCTAGCAGGCAGGAATTACACAGCACAGCTGGCAATTGTCAAGGAGATGACAGGCAGGAATCGTGCAGCTCAGTTGGCAATTGTCAAGCAGATGAGCAGACAGTAATCACGCAGCTCAGCAGGCCCTGATCACGTGACTGAGCATGCACTGTTCACGTGGCTGATCATACACTGATCACGTGATTGATCATGCACTGATCACTTGGATATCATGCACTGATCACGTGGCTGATCATACACTGTTCACGTGTCTGACCATGCACTGATCACGTGGCTGATCATACACTGCTCACGTAACTGATCATGCACTGATCACGTGGCTATCATGCACTGAATACGTGGCTGAACATGCACTGTTCACGTGGCTGATCACACACCTGTCACGTGACATATCATGCACTGATCACGTGGCACTCATGCACTGATCACGTGGCTGATCATACTCTGCTCACATAACTCATCATGCACACATCACGTGGCTATCATGCACTGCTCACGTGGTTCGTCATGGAATGATCACAAAGCTACCATATCCTGGTCACGTGACTGATCATGCACAGATCACGTAAATGATCATGCACTGTTCACGTGACTGATCATGTACTGATCACGTGGCTGATAATGCACTGATCACGTGGCTATCATGCTCTGCTCAGGTGGTTGATCATGCAACGATCACGTAGCAACCATGTACTGGTCTCGTGACTGATCATGCACTGATCACGTAATTGATCCTTCACTGATCACGTGGCTCATCACGCAATGATCCGGTGGCTGAATACACACGTATCAAGTGACTTATCATGTACGGATCACTTGACTAATCATGAAGTGATCACGTGGCTATCATGCACTGATCACGTGGCTGATCACACACGTATCACGTGACTGATCATGCACTGATCACGTGGCTATCATGCACTGCTCACGTGTCTATCATGTACTGATAACATGCACTGGTCACGTGGCTGATGACACACGGATCACGTGACTGATCATGCACTGATCACGTGGCTATCATCACAGATCACGTGGCTGATCATGCAATGATCATGTAGCTACCATGTACAGGTCAGGTGACTGATCATACACCCATCAGGTGATGGATCATGCACTGATCACATGGCTGATCATAAACTGATCACCTGCCTGGTCATGCACAGATCACGTGACAAATCATGAACTGATCACATAGCTATCATGAACTGATCACCTGGCTGATCATGCACTGATCACGTGGCTGATCATGCACTGATACCGTGACTGAGCATGGACTGATCACATGACTATCATGTAGTGATCACGTGACTTAATGGCTCTGATCATGTGACTGATCATGCGCTGATCATGTTTGCTATCATACACTGATCATGTGCCTCTGGAGGCAAACAACATAAAGCTGAGTAGGCAGGAATCAGTCAGCAGGCTATAATCATGTAACTCACCTCTGAGAAATCATGCTGCTCAGCTGGCAATAATCAAGTAGATGAGCAGGCAGGAATTACGCAGCACAGGTGGCAATTGTCAAGGAGATGACAGGCAGGAATCGTGCAGCTCAGCTGGAAATTGTCAAGCAGAAGAGCAGACAGTAATCATGCAGCTCAGCAGGCCCTGATCACGTGACTGAGCATGCACTGTTCACATGGCTGATCACACACCTATCACATGACTGATCATGCACTGATCATGTGACTGATCATGCACTGATCACGTAGCTATCTTGCACTGATCACTTGGCTGATCATACACTCATCACGGGACTGATCGTGCACTGATCACGGCGCTATCATGCATTGACTACATGACTCCACATGCACTGATCACGTGGATGATCATGCACTGATCACGTGACTGACCATGCTCTGATCACGTGACTGATCATGCACTGATCACATGGCTGATCATGCACTGATCACGTGGCTATCATTCACTGCTCACGTGGCTGATCTGGCAATGATCACGTAGCTACCATATACTGGTCACGTGACTGATCATGCACTGATCACGTAATGAAACATGTACTAATCATGTGGCTGATCATGCACTGATCACGTGGCTGATCATACACTGATCACGTACTGATCATGCACTGATCACGTTACTGATCATGCACTGATCTCTTGGCTGGACATACACTGATCACGTGCCTGGTCATGCACTGATCACGTGGCTGATCATGCACTGATCACGTGACTGATCATGCACTGATCTCGTGTCTGATCATGCACTGATCACCTGGCTATCATGCACTGCTCACGTGGCTGATCATGCCATGAACACGCAGCTACCATGTACTGGTCACATGACTGAAAATGCACTTATCACGTGACTAATCATGCAGTGATCACGTGGCTATCGTGCACTACTCACGTGGCTGATCATGCAATGATCATGTAGCTACCATGTACAGGTCACGTGAATGATCATACACCCATCAGGTGACTGATCATGCACTGATCACGTGGCTATCATGCACTGATCACGAGACTGATCATGCACTGATCACGTCTATATCATGCACTGATCACATGACTGCCCATGCACTGATCACGTGGATGATCATACACTAATCATGTGACAGATCATGCACTGATCACGTGGCTGATCATGCACTGGTACCGTGACTGAGCATGGACTGATCACATGACTATCATGTAGTGATCACGTGACTTAATGGCTCTGATCCTGTGACTGTTCATGCGCTGATCATGTTTGCTATCATACACTGATCATGTGCCTCTGGAGGCAATAAACAAAGAGCTGAGTAGGCACGAATCATACAGTCAGCAGTCAATAATCATGAACTCAGCTGTGGGGAATCATGCTGCTCATCTGGCAATAATCAAGCAGCTGAGCAGGCAGGAATTACGCAGGACAGCTGGCAATTGTCAAGCAGATGACAGGCAGGAATCGTGCAGCTCAGCTGGCAATTGTCAAGCAGATGAGCAGACAGTAATCACGCAGCTCAGCAGGCCCTGATCACGTGACTGAGCATGCACTGTTCACGTGGCTGATCATACACTTATCACGTGATTGATCATGCACTGATAACTTGGATATCATGCACTGATCGCGTGGCTGATCATACACTGTTCACATGTCTGACCATGCACTGATCACGTGGCTGATCATACACTGCTCACGTAACTGTCATGCACTGATCACGTGGCTATCATGCAGTGATCACTTGGCTGGTCATACACTGCTCACGTAACTGATCATGCACTGATCACATGACTGCCCATGCACTGATCACGTGGCTATCATGCACTGATCACGTGACTGATCATGCACTGATCACGTGACTGACCATGCACTGATCACGTGACTGATCATGCACTGGTGAGTTGGCAATCATGCACTGTTTACTTGGCTGATCATACACTGATCACGTGACTGATAATGCACTGATCATCTGGCTATCGTACACTTATTACCTGGCTATCGTGCACTGATCACGTGGTTGATCATACACTGATCCCGAGACTGATCTTGCACTGATCACGTCTGTATCATGCACTGATCACCTGACTGCCCATGCACTGATCACGTGGATAAACATAGACTGATCATGTCACAGATCATGCAGTGATCACGCAGCTATCATGCACTGCTCACTTGGCTGATCATGCAATGATCATGTAGCTACCATGTACAGGTCACGTGAATGATCATACACCCATCAGGTGACTGATCATGCACTGATCACGTGGCTATCATGCACTGATCACGAGACTGATCATGCACTGATCACGTCTATATCATGCACTGATCACATGACTGCCCATGCACTGATCACGTGGATGATTATACACTAATCATGTGACAGATCATGCACTGATCACGTGGCTGATCATACACTGATACCGTGACTGAGCATGGACTGATCACATGACTATCATGTAGTGATCACGTGACTTAATGGCGCTGATCATGTGACTGATCATGCGCTGATCATGTTTGCTATCATACTCTGATCATGTGCCTCTGGAGGCAATAAACAAAGAGCTGAGTAGGCACGAATCGTACAGTCAGCAGTCAATAATCATGGAACTCAGCTGTGAGGAATCATGCTGCTCATCTGGCAATAATCAAGCAGCTGAGCAGGCAGGAATTACGCAGGACAGCTGGCAATTGTCAAGCAGATGACAGGCAGGAATCGTGCAGCTCAGCTGGCAATTGTCAAGCAGATGAGCAGACAGTAATCACGCAGCTCAGCAGGCCCTGATCATGTGACTGAGCATGCACTGTTCACGTGGCTGATCATACACTTATCACGTGATTGATCATGCACTGATCACTTGGATATCATGCACTGATCGCGTGGCTGATCATACACTGTTCACGTGTCTGACCATGCACTGATCACGTGGCTGATCATACACTGCTCACGTAACTGATCATGCACTGATCAGGTGGCTATCATGCACTGATCACTTGGCTGGTCATACACTGATCACGTAACTGATCATGCACTGATCACATGACTGCCCATGCACTGATCACGTGGCTATCATGCACTGATCACGTGACTGATCATGCACTGATCACGTGACTGACCATGCACTGATCACGTGACTGATCATGCACTGGTGAGTTGGCAATCATGCACTGTTTACTTGGCTGATCATACACTGATCACGTGACTGATAATGCACTGATCATCTGGCTATCGTGCACTCATTAACTGGCTATCGTGCACTGATCACGTGGTTGATCATACACTGATCCCGAGACTGATCTTGCACTGATCACGTCTGTATCATGCACTGATCACCTGACTGCCCATGCACTGATCACGTGGATAAACATAGACTGATCCTGTCAGAGATCATGCAGTGATCACGTGGCTATCATGCACTGCTCACGTGGCTGATCATGCAATGATCCTGTAGCTACCATGTACAGGTCACGTGAATGATCATACACCCATCAGGTGACTGATCATGCACTGATCACGTGGCTATCATGCACTGATCACGAGACTGATCATGCAGTGATCACGTCTATATCATGCACTGATCACATGACTGCCCATGCACTGATCACGTGATTGATCATGCACTGATCACTTGGCTATCATGCACTGATCACGTGGCTGATCATACACTGTTCACGTGTCTGACCATGCACTGATCACGTGGCTGATCATACACTGCTCACGTAACTGATCATGCACTGATCACGTGGCTATCATGCACTGAATACATGGCTGAACATGCACTGTTCACGTGGCTGATCACACACCTGTCACGTGACATATCATGCACTGATCACGTGGCATCATGCACTGATCACGTGGCTGATGATACTCTGCTCACGTAACTCATCATGCACACATCACGTGGCTATCATGCACTGCTCACGTGGTTCCTCATGGAATGATCACAAAGCTACCATATACTGGTCACGTGACTGATCATGCACAGATCACGTAAATGATCATGCACTGTTCACGTGACTGATCATGTACTGATCACGTGACTGATAATGCACTGATCACATGGCTATCATGCTCTGCTCACGTGGCTGATCATGCAACGATCACGTAGCAACCATGTACTGGTCTCGTGACTGATCATGCACTGATCACGTAATTGATCCTTCACTGATCACCTGGCTGATCACGCACTGATCCGGTGGCTGATCACACATGTATCAAGTGACTTATCATGTACAGATCACTTGACTAATCATGAACTGATCACGTGGCTATCATGCACTGATCACGTGGCTGATCACACACGTATCACGTGACTGATCATGCACTGAACACGTGGCTATCATGCACTGCTCACGTGGCTATCATGCACTGATATCATGCACTGGTCACGTGGCTGATCACACACGTATCACGTGACTGATCATGCACTGATCCCGTGGCTATCATGCACAGATCACGTGGCTGATCATGCAATGATCACGTAGCTACCATGTACTGGTCACGTTACTGATCATGCACTGATCACGTGGCTGATCATGCACTGATCACGTGACTGATCATGCACTGATCACGTGGCTGATCATGCACTGATCACGTAGCTACCATGCACTGATCACGTGACTGATCATGCACTGATCACGTGGCTGATCATGCACTGATCACGTGACTGATCATGCACTGATCACGTGGCTGATCATGCACTGATCACGCAGCTACCATGCACTGATCACGTGACTGATCATGCACTGATCACGTAACTGATCATGCACTGATCACGTGGCTTATCATGCACTGATCATGTGATTCATCATGTGCTGATCATGTTTGCTATCATACACTGATCATGTGCCTCTGGAGGCAATGAACAAGAGCTGAGTAGGCAGGAATCAGTAGGCAATAATCATGGAACTCAGCTGTGAGAAATCATGCTGCTCAGCTGGCAATAATCAAGCAGATGAGCAGGCAGGAATTATGCAGCACAGCTGGCAATTGTCAAGCAGATGACAGGCAGGAATCGTGCAGCTCAGCTGGCAATTGTCAAGCAGATGAGCAGACAGTAATCACGCAGCTCAGCAGGCCCTGATCACGTGACTGAGCATGCACTGTTCACGTGGCTGATCATACACTGATCACGTGACTGATCATGCACTGATCACGTGGCTATCATGCACTGATCACGTGACTGATCATGCACTGATCACGTGACTGTCATGCACTGATCACGTGGCTGATCATGCACTGATCACGTGGCTGATCATGCACTGATCACGTGACTGATCATGCACTGATCACGTGGCTATCATGCACTGATCACGTGGCTGATCATGCACTGATCACGTGACTGATCATGCACTGATCACGGGCTATCATGCACTGATACATGACTGATCATGCACTGATCACGTGCTGATCATGCACTGATCACGTGACTGATCATGCACTGATCACGTGACTGATCATGCACTGATCACGTGGCTATCATGCACTGATCACGTGGCTGATCATGCACTGATCACGTGACTGATCATGCACTGATCACGTGGCTGATCATGCACTGATCACGTGGCTGATCATGCACTGATCACGTAGCTACCATGCACTGATCACGTGACTGATCATGCACTGATCACGTGGCTGATCATGCACTGATCACGTGACTGATCATGCACTGATCACGTGACTGATCATGCACTGATCACGTGGCTATCATGCACTGATCACGTGGCTGATCATGCACTGATCACGTAGCTATCATGCACTGATCACGTGACTGATCATGCACTGATCACGTGACTGATCATGCACTGATCACGTGGCTGATCATGCACTGATCACGTGGCTGATCATGCACTGATCACGTGACTGATCATGCACTGATCACGTGACTGATCATGCACTGATCACGTGACTGATCATGCACTGATCACGTGACTGATCATGCACTGATCACGTGGCTGATCATGCACTGATCACGTAGCTATCATGCACTGGTCACGTGACTGATCATGCACTGATCACGTGACTGATCATGCACTGATCACGTGGCTATCATGCACTGATCACGTGGCTGATCATGCACTGATCACGCAGCTATCATGCACTGGTCACATGACTGATCATGCACTGATCACGTGACTGATCATGCACTGATCACGTGGCTTATCATGCACTGATCATGTGACTGATCATGCGCTGATCATGTTTGGTATCATACACTGATCATGTGCCTCTGGAGGCAATGAACAAAGAGCTGAGTAGGCACGAATCAGTCAGCAGGCTATAATCATGGAACTCAGCTGTGAGAAATCATGCTGCTCAGCTGGCAATAATCAAGTAGCTGAGCAGGCAGGAATTATGCAGCACAGGTGGCAATTGTCAAGCAGATGACAGGCAGGAATCGTGCAGCTCAGCTGGCAATTGTCAAGCAGATGAGCAGACAGTAATCACGCAGCTCAGCAGGCCCTGATCACGTGACTGAGCATGCACTGTTCACGTGGCTGATCATACACTGATCACGTGACTGATCATGCACTGATCACGTGGCTATCATGCACTGATCACGTATTGATCATGCACTGATCACGTGGCTGTCATGCACTGATCACGTGGCTGATCATGCACTGATCACGTGGCTGATCATGCACTGATCACGTGGCTATCATGCACTGATCACGTGGCTGATCATGCACTGATCACGTGACTGATCATGCACTGATCACGGGCTATCATGCACTGATCACATGACTGACATGCACTGATCACGTGGCTGATCATGCACTGATCACGTGACTGATCATGCACTGATCACGTGGCTGATCATGCACTGATCACGTGGCTGATCATGCACTGATCACGTGACTGATCATGCACTGATCACGTGGCTATCATGCACTGATCACGTGGCTGATCATGCACTGATCACGTGACTGATCATGCACTGATCACGTGACTGATCATGCACTGATCACGTGACTGATCATGCACTGATCACGTGGCTGATCATGCACTGATCACGTGGCTGATCATGCACTGATCACGTGACTGATCATGCACTGATCACGTGACTGATCATGCACTGATCACGTGGCTATCATGCACTGATCACGTGGCTGATCATGCACTGATCACGTGACTGATCATGCACTGATCACGTGGCTATCATGCACTGATCACGTGGCTATCATGCACTGATCACGTGGCTGATCATGCACTGATCACGTGACTGATCATGCACTGATCACGTGACTGATCATGCACTGATCACGTGACTGATCATGCACTGATCACGTGGCTATCATGCACTGATCACGTGGCTGATCATGCACTGATCACGTGGCTATCATGCACTGATCACGTGGCTATCATGCACTGATCACGTGGCTGATCATGCACTGATCACGTGGCTATCATGCACTGATCACGTGACTGATCATGCACTGATCACGTAACTGATCATGCACTGATCACGTGGCTGATCATGCACTGATCACGTGGCTATCATGCACTGATCACGTGGCTGATCATGCACTGATCACGCAGCTACCATGCACTGATCACGTGACTGATCATGCACTGATCACGTGGCTGATCATGCACTGATCACGTGGCTGATCATGCACTGATCACGTGGCTGATCATGCACTGATACGTGGCTATCATGCACTGATCACGTGGCTGATCATGCAATGATCACGTAGCTACCATGTACTGATCACGTGACTGATCATGCACTGATCACGTAATTGATCATGCACTGATCACGTGGCTGATCATGCACTGATCACGTGGCTGATCACACTGATCACGTGACTGATCATGCACTGATCACGTGACTGATCATGCACTGATCACGTGGCTATCATGCACTGATCACGTGGATATCATGCACTGATCACGTGGCTGATCACACACTGATCACGTGACTGATCATGCACTGATCACGTGGCTATCATGCACTGATCACGTGGCTGATCATGCACTGATCACGTGGCTGATCATGCACTGATCACGTGGCTGATCATGCACTGATCACGTGACTGATCATGCACTGATCACGTGGCTATCATGCACTGATCACGTGGCTGATCATGCAATGATCACGTAGCTACCATGCACTGATCACGTGACTGATCATGCACTGATCACGTGACTGATCATGCACTGATCACGTGACTGATCATGCACTGATCACGTGACTGATCATGCACTGATCACGGGACTGATCATGCACTGATCACGGGCTATCATGCACTGATCACATGACTGATCATGCACTGATCACGTGGATGATCATGCACTGATCACGTGACTGATCATGCACTGATCACGTGGCTGATCATGCACTGATCACGTGACTGATCATGCACTGATCACGTGGCTATCATGCACTGATCACGTGGCTGATCATGCACTGATCACGTAGCTATCATGCACTGATCACGTGACTGATCATGCACTGATCACGTGACTGATCATGCACTGATCACGTGGCTGATCATGCACTGATCACGTGACTGATCATGCACTGATCACGTGACTGATCATGCACTGATCACGTGGCTATCATGCACTGATCACGTGGCTGATCATGCACTGATCACGTAGCTACCATGCACTGATCACGTGACTGATCATGCACTGATCACGTGACTGATCATGCACTGATCACGTGACTGATCATGCACTGATCACGTGGCTATCATGCACTGATCACGTGGCTGATCATGCACTGATCACGTAGCTACCATGCACTGATCACGTGACTGATCATGCACTGATCACGTAACTGATCATGCACTGATCACGTGGCTGATCATGCACTGATCACGTGACTGATCATGCACTGATCACGTGACTGATCATGCACTGATCACGTGGCTATCATGCACTGATCACGTGGCTGATCATGCACTGATCACGTGACTGATCATGCACTGATCACGTGACTGATCATGCACTGATCACGTGGCTATCATGCACTGATCACGTGGCTGATCATGCACTGATCACGTGGCTGATCATGCACTGATCACGTGACTGATCATGCACTGATCACGTGGCTGATCATGCACTGATCACGTGACTGATCATGCACTGATCACGTGGCTGATCATGCACTGATCACGTGACTGATCATGCACTGATCACGTGGTATCATGCACTGATCACGTGGCTGATCATGCACTGATCACGTGGCTGATCATGCACTGATCACGTGGCTGATCATGCACTGATCACGTGCTGATCATGCACTGATCACGTGGCTATCATGCACTGATCACGTGGCTGATCATGCACTGATCACGTAGCTGACATGCACTGATCACGTGACTGATCATGCACTGATCACGTGACTGATCATGCACTGATCACGTGGCTGATCATGCACTGATCACGTGACTGATCATGCACTGATCACGTGGCTATCATGCACTGATCACGTGGCTGATCATGCAATGATCACGTAGCTACCATGTACTGGTCACGTGACTGATCATGCACTGATCACGTAATTGATCATGCACTGATCACGTGGCTGATCATGCACTGATCACGTGACTGATCATGCACTGATCACGTGACTGATCATGCACTGATCACGTGGCTGATCATGCACTGATCACGTGGCTGATCATGCACTGATCACGTGACTGATCATGCACTGATCACGTGACTGATCATGCACTGATCACGTGGCTATCATGCACTGATCACGTGGCTGATCATGCACTGATCACGTGACTGATCATGCACTGATCACGTGGCTATCATGCACTGATCACGTGGCTGATCATGCACTGATCACGTGGCTGATCACACACCTGTCACGTGACTGATCATGCACTGATCACGTGGCACTCATGCACTGATCACGTGGCTGATCATGCACTGATCACGTAACTGATCATGCACTGATCACGTGGCTATCATGCACTGATCACGTGGCTGATCATGCAATGATCACACAGGTACCATGCACTGGTCACGTGACTGATCATGCACTGATCACGTAAATGATCATGCACTGATCACGTGACTGATCATGCACTGATCACGTGACTGATCATGCACTGATCACGTGGCTATCATGCACTGATCACGTGGCTGATCATGCACTGATCACGTAGCTATCATGCACTGATCACGTGACTGATCATGCACTGATCACGCACTGATCATGTAATTGATCATGCACTGATCACGTGACTGATCATGCACTGATCACGTGGCTGATCATACACTATCACGTGACTGATCATGCACTGATCACGTGGCTATCATGCACTGATCACGTGGCTGATCATGCACTGATCACGTGGCTATCATGCACTGATCACGTGGCTGATCATGCACTATCACGTGACTGATCATGCACTGATCACGTGGCTATCATGCACTGATCACGTGGCTATCATGCACTGATCACGTGGCTGATCATGCACTGATCACGTAGCTATCATGCACTGATCACGTGACTGATCATGCACTGATCACGTGGCTGATCATGCACTGATCACGTGGCTGATCATGCACTGATCACGTGGCTATCATGCACTGATCACGTGGCTGATCATGCACTGATCACGCAGGTACCATGCACTGGTCACGTGACTGATCATGCACTGATCACGTGGCTGATCATGCACTGATCACGTGACTGATCATGCACTGATCACGTGACTGATCATGCACTGATCACGTGGCTATCATGCACTGATCACGTGGCTGATCATGCACTGATCACGTAGCTACCATGCACTGATCACGTGACTGATCATGCACTGATCACGTAATGATCATGCACTGATCACGTGGCTGATCATGCACTGATCACGTGACTGATCATGCACTGATCACGTGGCTATCATGCACTGATCACGTGGCTGATCATGCACTGATCACGTGGCTGATCATGCACTGATCACATGACTGATCATGCACTGATCACGTGACTGATCATGCACTGATCACGTGGCTATCATGCACTACTCACGTGGCTGATCATGCAATGATCACGTAGCTACCATGTACTGGTCACGTGACTGATCATGCACTGATCACGTGACTGATCATGCACTGATCACGTGGCTATCATGCACTGATCACGTGGCTGATCATGCACTGATCACGTGCCTGATCATGCACTGATCACGTGACTGATCATGCACTGATCACGTGGCTATCATGCACTGATCACGTGGCTGATCATGCACTGATCACGTGGCTGATCATGCACTGATCACGTGGCTGATCATGCACTGATCACGTGGCTGATCATGCACTGATACCGTGACTGAGCATGGACTGATCACATGACTATCATGTAGTGATCACGTGACTTAATGGCGCTGATCATGTGACTGATCATGCACTGATCATGTTTGCTATCATACACTGATCATGTGCCTCTGGAGGCAATAAACAAAGAGCTGAGTAGGCACGAATCAAACAGTCAGCAGGCAATAATCATGGAACTCAGCTGTGAGGAATCATGCTGCTCAGCTGGCAATAATCAAGCAGCTGAGCAGGCAGGAATTACGCAGCACAGCTGGCAATTGTCAAGCAGATGACAGGCAGGAATCATGCAGCTCAGCTGGCAATTGTCAAGCAGATGAGCAGACAGTAATCACGCAGCTCAGCAGGCCCTGATCACGTGACTGATCATGCACTGATCACGTGGCTGATCATGCACTGATCACGTGGCTGATCATGCACTGATCACGTGGCTGATCATGCACTGATCACGTGGCTGATCATGCACTGATCACGTGACTGATCATGCACTGATCACGTAACTGATCATGCACTGATCACGTGGCTGATCATGCACTGATCACGTGGCTATCATGCACTGATCACGTGACTGATCATGCACTGATCACGTGACTGATCATGCACTGATCACGTGGCTGATCATGCACTGATCACGTGACTGATCATGCACTGATCACGTGACTGATCATGCACTGATCACGTGGCTATCATGCACTGCTCACGTGGCTGATCATGCACTGATCACGCAGCTACCATGTACTGGTCACGTGACTGATCATGCACTGATCACGTAACTGATCATGCACTGATCACGTGGCTTATCATGCACTGATCATGTGACTGATCATGCACTGATCATGTTTGGTGTCATACACTGATCATGTGCATCTGGAGGCAATGAACAAAGAGCTGAGTAGGCAGGAATCAGTCAGCAGGCTATAATCATGGAACTCAGCTCTGAGAAATCATGCTGCTCAGCTGGCAATAATCAAGTAGATGAGCAGGCAGGAATTATGCAGCACAGGTGGCAATTGTCAAGCAGATGACCGGCAGGAATCGTGCAGCTCAGCTGGCAATTGTCAAGCAGATGAGCAGACAGTAATCACGCAGCTCAGCACGCCCTGATCACGTGACTGAGCATGCACTGTTCACGTGGCTGATCATACACTGATCACGTGACTGATCATGCACTGATCACGTGGCTATCATGCACTGATCACGTGACTGATCATGCACTGATCACGTAATTCTATGCACTGATCACGTGGCTATCATGCACTGATCACGTGGCTGATCATGCACTGATCACGTGACTGATCATGCACTGATCACGTGGCTATCATGCACTGATCACGTGGCTGATCATGCACTGATCACGGACTGATCATGCACTGATTCCAGCGCTATCATGCACTGACTACATGACTGCACATGCACTGATCACGTGGCTGATCATGCACTGATCACGTGACTGATCATGCACTGATCACGTGACTGATCATGCACTGATCACGTGGCTGATCATGCACTGATCACGTGGCTATCATGCACTGATCACGTGGCTGATCATGCACTGATCACGTAGCTACCATGCACTGATCACGTGACTGATCATGCACTGATCACGTAATTGATCATGCACTGATCACGTGGCTGATCATGCACTGATCACGTGGCTGATCATGCACTGATCACGTGACTGATCATGCACTGATCACGTGACTGATCATGCACTGATCACGTGACTGATCATGCACTGATCACGTGGCTATCATGCACTGATCACGTGGCTGATCATACTGATCACGTGGCTCGTCATGCACTGATCACGTGGCTGATCATGCACTGATCACGTGACTGATCATGCACTGATCACGTGGCTGATCATGCACTGATCACGTGACTGATCATGCACTGATCACGTGACTGATCATGCACTGATCACGTGGCTGATCATGCACTGATCACGTGGCTGATCATGCACTGATCACGTGGCTGATCATGCACTGATCACGTGACTGATCATGCACTGATCACGTGGCTATCATGCACTGATCACGTGGCTGATCATGCACTGATCACGTGGCTGATCATGCACTGTCACGTGACTGATCATGCACTGATCACGTGGCATCATGCACTGATCACGTGGCTGATCATGCACTGATCACGTGACTGATCATGCACTGATCACGTGGCTATCATGCACTGATCACGTGGCTGATCATGCACTGATCACGTAGCTACCATGCACTGGTCACGTGACTGATCATGCACTGATCACGTAACTGATCATGCACTGATCACGTGACTGATCATGCACTGATCACGTGACTGATCATGCACTGATCACGTGGCTATCATGCACTGATCACGTGGCTGATCATGCACTGATCACGTAGCTATCATGCACTGATCACGTGACTGATCATGCACTGATCACGTGGCTGATCATGCACTGATCACGTGGCTGATCATGCACTGATCACGTGGCTGATCACACACGTATCACGTGACTGATCATGCACTGATCACGTGGCTGATCATGCACTGATCACGTGGCTATCATGCACTGATCACGTGGCTGATCATGCACTGATCATGTAGCTACCATGTACTGGTCACGTGAATGATCATACACCCATCAGGTGAGTGATCATGCACTGATCACGTGGCTATCATGCACTGATCACGAGACTGATCATGCACTGATCACGTCTAATCATGCACTGATCACATGACTGCCCATGCACTGATCACGTGGATGATCATACACTAATCATGTGACAGATCATGCACTGATCACGTGGCTGATCATGCACTGATACCGTGACTGAGCATGGACTGATCACATGACTATCATGTAGTGATCACGTGACTTAATGGCGCTGATCATGTGACTGATCATGCGCTGATCATGTTTGCTATCATACACTGATCATGTGCCTCTGGAGGCAATAAACAAAGAGCTGAGTAGGCACGAATCAAACAGTCAGCAGGCAATAATCATGGAACTCAGCTGTGAGGAATCATGCTGCTCAGCTGGCAATAATCAAGCAGCTGAGCAGGCAGGAATTACGCAGCACAGCTGGCAATTGTCAAGCAGATGACAGGCAGGAATCGTGCAGCTCAGCTGGCAATTGTCAAGCAGATGAGCAGACAGTAATCACGCAGCTCAGCAGGCCCTGATCACGTGACTGAGCATGCACTGTTCACGTGGCTGATCATACACTGATCACGTGATTGATCATGCACTGATCACTTGGATATCATGCACTGATCACGTGGCTGATCATACACTGTTCACGTGTCTGATCATGCACTGATCACGTGGCTGATCATGCACTGATCACGTGACTGATCATGCACTGATCACGTGGCTGATCATGCACTGATCACGTGGCTATCATGCACTGATCACGTGGCTGATCATGCACTGATCATGAAGTGACATGTACTGTCACGTGACTGATCATGCACTGATCACGTGACTGATCATGCACTGATCACGTGGCTATCATGCACTGATCACGTGGCTGATCATGCACTGATCACGTGGCTGATCATGCACTGATCACGTGACTGATCATGCACTGATCACGTGGCTATCATGCACTGATCACGTGGCTGATCATGCACTGATCACGTGGCTGATCATGCACTGATCACGTGGCTGATCATGCACTGATCACGTGGCTGATCATGCACTGATCACGTGACTGATCATGCACTGATCACATGACTATCATGCACTGATCACGTGACTTAATGGTGCTGATCATGTGACTGATCATGCACTGATCATGTTTGCTATCATACACTGATCATGTGCCTCTGCAGGCAATGAACAAAGAGCTGAGTAGGCACGAATCAGTCAGCAGGCAATAATCATGGAACTCAGCTGTGAGGAATCATGCTGCTCAGCTGGCAATAATCAAGCAGCTGATCAGGCAGGAATTACACAGCACAGCTGGCAATTGTCAAGCAGATGACAGGCAGGAATCATGCAGCTCAGCTGGCAATTGTCAAGCAGATGAGCAGACAGAATCACGCAGCTCAGCAGGCCCTGATCACGTGACTGATCATGCACTGATCACGTGGCTGATCATGCACTGATCACGTGACTGATCATGCACTGATCACGTGGCTATCATGCACTGATCACGTGGCTGATCATGCACTGATCACGTGGCTGATCATGCACTGATCACGTGGCTGATCATGCACTGATCACGTGGCTGATCATGCACTGATCACGTGGCTGATCATGCACTGATCACGTGACTGATCATGCACTGATCACGTGGCTGATCATGCACTGATCACGTGGCTGATCATGCACTGATCACGTGACTGATCATGCACTGATCACGTGACTGATCATGCACTGATCACGTGGCTATCATGCACTGATCACGTGGCTGATCATGCACTGATCACGTAGCTACCATGCACTGATCACATGACTGATCATGCACTGATCACGTAACTGATCATGCACTGATCACGTGGCTTATCATGCACTGATCATGTGACTGATCATGCACTGATCATGTTTGCTATCATACACTGATCATGTGCCTCTGGAGGCAATGAACAAAGAGCTGAGTAGGCACGAATCAGTCAGCAGGCAATAATCATGGAACTCAGCTGTGAGAAATCATGCTGCTCAGCTGGCAATAATCAAGCAGCTGAGCAGGCAGGAATTATGCAGCACAGCTGGCAATTGTCAAGCAGATGACAGGCAGGAATCGTGCAGCTCAGCTGGCAATTGTCAAGCAGATGAGCAGACAGTAATCACGCAGCTCAGCAGGCCCTGATCACGTGACTGAGCATGCACTGTTCACGTGGCTGATCATACACTGATCACGTGACTGATCATGCACTGATCACGTGGCTATCATGCACTGATCACGTGATTGATCATGCACTGATCACGTAATTGTCATGCACTGATCACGTGGCTGATCATGCACTGATCACGTGGCTGATCATGCACTGATCACGTGGCTATCATGCACTGATCACGTGGCTGATCATGCACTGATCACGGGACTGATCATGCACTGATCACGGCGCTATCATGCATTGTCTACATGACTGCACATGCACTGATCACGTGGCTGATCATGCACTGATCACGTGACTGATCATGCACTGATCACGTGACTGATCATGCACTGATCACGTGGCTGATCATGCACTGATCACGTGACTGATCATGCACTGATCACGTGGCTATCATGCACTGATCACGTGGCTGATCATGCACTGATCACGTGACTGATCATGCACTGATCACGTGGCTATCATGCACTGATCACGTGGCTATCATGCACTGATCACGTGGCTGATCATGCACTGATCACGTGACTGATCATGCACTGATCACGTGGCTGATCATGCACTGATCACGTGGCTGATCATGCACTGATCACGTGACTGATCATGCACTGATCACGTGGCTATCATGCACTGATCACGTGGCTGATCATGCACTGATCACGTAGCTACCATGCACTGATCACGTGACTGATCATGCACTGATCACGTAATTGATCATGCACTGATCACGTGACTGATCATGCACTGATCACGTGACTGATCATGCACTGATCACGTGACTGATCATGCACTGATCACGTGGCTATCATGCACTGATCACGTGGCTGATCATGCACTGATCACGTAGCTATCATGCACTGATCACGTGACTGATCATGCACTGATCACGTGACTGATCATGCACTGATCACGTGGCTGATCATGCACTGATCACGTGGCTGATCATGCACTGATCACGTGACTGATCATGCACTGATCACGTGACTGATCATGCACTGATCACGTGGCTATCATGCACTGATCACGTGGCTGATCATGCACTGATCACGTGCCTGATCATGCACTGATCACGTGACTGATCATGCACTGATCACGTGGCTATCATGCACTACTCACGTGGCTGATCATGCAATGATCATGTAGCTACCATGTACTGGTCACGTGACTGATCATACACCCATCAGGTGACTGATCATGCACTGATCACGTGGCTGATCATGCACTGATCACGTGACTGATCATGCACTGATCACGTGACTGATCATGCACTGATCACATGGCTATCATGAACTGATCACGTGGCTGATCATGCACTGATCACGTGGCTGATCATGCACTGATACCGTGACTGAGCATGGACTGATCACATGACTATCATGTAGTGATCACGTGACTTAATGGCGCTGATCATGTGACTGATCATGCGCTGATCATGTTTGCTATCATACACTGATCATGTGCCTCTGGAGGCAATAAACAAAGAGCTGAGTAGGCACGAATCAAACAGTCAGCAGGCAATAATCATGGACTCAGCTGTGAGGAATCATGCTGCTCAGCTGGCAATAATCAAGCAGCTGAGCAGGCAGGAATTACGCAGCACAGCTGGCAAATGTCAAGCAGATGACAGGCAGGAATCGTGCAGCTCAGCTGGCAATTGTCAAGCAGATGAGCAGACAGTAATCACGCAGCTCAGCAGGCCCTGATCACGTGACTGAGCATGCACTGTTCACGTGGCTGATCATACACTGATCACGTGATGATCATGCACTGATCACTTGGATATCATGCACTGATCACGTGGCTGATCATACACTGATCACGTAACTGATCATGCACTGATCACGTGGCTGATCATGCACTGATCACGTGGCTGATCATGCACTGATCACGTGACTATCATGCACTGATCACGTGGCTGATCATGCACTGATCACGTGGCTGATCATACACTGATCACGTGACTGTCATGCACTGATCACGTGGCTATCATGCACTGATCACGTGGCTGATCATGCACTGATCACGTAACTGATCATGCACTGATCACGTGACTGATCATGCACTGATCACGTGGCTGATCATGCACTGATCACGTGACTGATCATGCACTGATCACGTGACTGATCATGCACTGATCACGTGACTGATCATGCACTGATCACGTGTCTATCATGCACTGATCACGTGGCTGATCATGCACTGATCACGTGACTGATCATGCACTGATCACGTGGCTATCATGCACTGATCACGTGGCTATCATGCACTGATCACGTGGCTGATCATGCACTGATCACGTGACTGATCATGCACTGATCACGTCTGATCATGCACTGATCACGTGACTGATCATGCACTGATCACGTGGATGATCATGCACTGATCACGTGACTGATCATGCACTGATCACGTGGCTATCATGCACTACTCACGTGGCTGATCATGCAATGATCATGTAGCTACCATGTACAGGTCACGTGAATGATCATACACCCATCAGGTGACTGATCATGCACTGATCACGTGGCTATCATGCACTGATCACGTGACTGATCATGCACTGATCACGTCTATATCATGCACTGATCACATGACTGCCCATGCACTGATCACGTGGATGATCATACACTAATCATGTGACAGATCATGCACTGATCACGTGGCTGATCATGCACTGATACCGTGACTGAGCATGGACTGATCACATGACTATCATGTAGTGATCACGTGACTTAATGGCGCTGATCATGTGACTGATCATGCGCTGATCATGTTTGCTATCATACACTGATCATGTGCCTCTGGAGGCAATAAACAAAGAGCTGAGTAGGCACGAATCAAACAGTCAGCAGGCAATAATCATGGAACTCAGCTGTGAGGAATCATGCTGCTCAGCTGGCAATAATCAAGCAGCTGAGCAGGCAGGAATTACGCAGCACAGCTGGCAATTGTCAAGCAGATGACAGGCAGGAATCGTGCAGCTCAGCTGGCAATTGTCAAGCAGATGAGCAGACAGTAATCACGCAGCTCAGCAGGCCCTGATCACGTGACTGAGCATGCACTGTTCACGTGGCTGATCATACACTGATCACGTGATTGATCATGCACTGATCACGTAGCTATCATGCACTGATCACGTGGCTGATCATGCACTGATCACGGGACTGATCATGCACTGATCACGTGGCTATCATGCACTGATCACGTGGCTGATCATGCACTGATCACGTGGCTGATCATGCACTGATCACGTGACTGATCATGCACTGATCACGTGGCTATCATGCACTGATCACGTGGCTGATCATGCACTGATCACGTGGCTGATCATGCACTGATCACGTGACTGATCATGCACTGATCACGTGGCTGATCATGCACTGATCACGTGACTATCATGCACTGATCACGTGGCTGATCATGCACTGATCACGTGACTGATCATGCACTGATCACGTGGATCATGCACTGATCACGTGGCTGATCATGCACTGATCACGTGGCTGATCATGCACTGATCACGTGACTGATCATGCACTGATCACGTGGCTGATCATGCACTGATCACGTGGCTGATCATGCACTGATCACGTGGCTGATCATGCACTGATCACGTGGCTATCATGCACTGATCACGTGGCTGATCATGCACTGATCACGTAGCTATCATGCACTGATCACGTGACTGATCATGCACTGATCACGTGACTGATCATGCACTGATCACGTGACTGATCATGCACTGATCACGTGACTGATCATGCACTGATCACGTGGCTGATCATGCACTGATCACGTGGCTGATCATGCACTGATCACGTGGCTGATCATGCACTGATCACGTGGCTGATCATGCACTGATCACGTGGCTATCATGCACTGATCACGTGGCTGATCATGCACTGATCACGTAGCTACATGCACTGATCACGTGACTGATCATGCACTGATCACGTAACTGATCATGCACTGATCACGTGACTGATCATGCACTGATCACGTGACTGATCATGCACTGATCACGTGGCTATCATGCACTGATCACGTGGCTGATCATGCACTGATCACGTAGCTACCATGCACTGATCACGTGACTGATCATGCACTGATCACGTGACTGATCATGCACTGATCACGTGGCTGATCATGCACTGATCACGTGACTGATCATGCACTGATCACGTGACTGATCATGCACTGATCACGTGGCTATCATGCACTGATCACGTGCTGATCATGCACTGATCACGTGACTGATCATGCACTGATCACGTGGCTATCATGCACTGATCACGTGGCTGATCATGCACTGATCACGTGGCTGATCACACACTGTCACGTGACTGATCATGCACTGATCACGTGGCACTCATGCACTGATCACGTGGCTGATCATACACTACTCACGTAACTGATCATGCACTGATCACGTGGCTATCATGCACTGATCACGTGGCTGATCATGCACTGATCACGTAGCTATCATATACTTGTCACGTGACTGATCATGCACTGATCACGTAAATGATCATGCACTGATCACGTGACTGATCATGCACTGATCACGTGACTGATCATGCACTGATCACGTGGCTATCATGCACTGATCACGTGGCTGATCATGCACTGATCACGTAGCAACCATGCACTGATCACGTGACTGATCATGCACTGATCACGTAATTGATCATGCACTGATCACGTGGCTGATCATGCACTGATCACGTGGCTGATCACACACTGATCACGTGACTGATCATGCACTGATCACGTGGCTATCATGCACTGATCACGTGGCTATCATGCACTGATCACGTGGATATCATGCACTGATCACGTGGCTGATCATGCACGATCACGTGACTGATCATGCACTGATCACGTGGCTATCATGCACTGATCACGTGGCTATCATGCACTGATCACGTGGCTGATCATGCACTGATCACGTAGCTATCATGTACTGATCACGTGACTGATCATGCACTGATCACGTTGATCATGCACTGATCACGTGGCTGATCATGCACTGATCACGTGGCTATCATGCACTGATCACGTGGCTGATCATGCACTGATCATGCAGCTACCATGCACTGATCACGTGACTGATCATGCACTGATCACGTGGCTGATCATGCACTGATCACGTGGCTGATCATGCACTGATCACGTGACTGATCATGCACTGATCACGTGGCTATCATGCACTGATCACGTGGCTGATCATGCACTGATCACGCAGCTATCATGCACTGATCACGTGACTGATCATGCACTGATCACGTAACTGATCATGCACTGATCACGTGGCTGATCATGCACTGATCACGTGACTGATCATGCACTGATCACGTGACTGATCATGCACTGATCACGTGGCTATCATGCACTGATCACGTGGCTGATCATGCACTGATCACGTGCCTGATCATGCACTGATCACATGACTGATCATGCACTGATCACGTGACTGATCATGCACTGATCACGTGGCTATCATGCACTATCACGTGGCTGATCATGCACTGATCACGTAGCTACCATGTACTGGTCACGTGACTGATCATACACCGATCACGTGACTGATCATGCACTGATCACGTGGCTATCATGCACTGATCACGTGGCTGATCATGCACTGATCACGTGACTGATCATGCACTGATCACGTGACTGATCATGCACTGATCACGTGGCTGATCATGCACTGATCACGTGGCTGATCATGCACTGATCACGTGGCTGATCATGCACTGATCACGTGGCTGATCATGCACTGATCACGTGACTGATCATGCACTGATCACGTGGCTGATCATGCACTGATCACGTGACTGATCATGCACTGATCACGTAACTGATCATGCACTGATCACGTGGCTGATCATGCACTGATCACGTGACTGATCATGCACTGATCACGTGACTGATCATGCACTGATCACGTGGCTATCATGCACTGATCACGTGGCTGATCATGCACTGATCACGTAGCTACCATGCACTGATCACGTGACTGATCATGCACTGATCACGTGGCTATCATGCACTGATCACGTGGCTGATCATGCACTGATCACGTGACTGATCATGCACTGATCACGTGGCTGATCATGCACTGATCACGTGGCTGATCATGCACTGATCACGTAGCTATCATGCACTGATCACGTGACTGATCATGCACTGATCACGTAACTGATCATGCACTGATCACGTGACTGATCATGCACTGATCACGTGACTGATCATGCACTGATCACGTGGCTATCATGCACTGATCACGTGCTGATCATGCACTGATCACGTAGCTATCATGCACTGGTCACGTGACTGATCATGCACTGATCACGTAATTGATCATGCACTGATCACGTGGCTGATCATGCACTGATCACGTGACTGATCATGCACTGATCACGTGACTGATCATGCACTGATCACGTGGCTATCATGCACTGATCACGTGGCTGATCATGCACTGATCACGTGGCTGATCATGCACTGATCACGTGAATGATCATGCACTGATCACGTGGCTGATCATGCACTGATCACGTGGCTATCATGCACTGATCACGTGACTGATCATGCACTGATCACGTGACTGATCATGAACTGATCACGTGGTATCATGCACTGATCACGTGGCTGATCATGCACTGATCACGTGACTGATCATGCACTGATCACGTGGCTGATCATGCACTGATCACGTGACTGATCATGCACTGATCACATGACTGATCATGCACTGATCACGTGGCTTATCATGCATGATCATGTGACTGATCATGCGCTGATCATGTTTGGTATCATACACTGATCATGTGCCTCTGGAGGCAATGAACAAAGAGCTGAGTAGGCACGAATCAGTCAGCAGGCTATAATCATGGAACTCAGGTGTGAGGAATCATGCTGCTCAGCTGGCAATAATCAAGCAGCTGAGCAGGCAGGCATTACGCAGCACAGCTGGCAATTGTCAAGCAGATGACAGGCAGGAATCGTGCAGCTCAGCTGGCAATTGTCAAGCAGATGAGCAGACAGTAATCACGCAGCTCAGCAGGCCCTGATCACGTGACTGAGCATGCACTGTTCACGTGGCTGATCACACACTGATCACGTGACTGATCATGCACTGATCACGTGGCTATCATGCACTGATCACGTGACTGATCATGCACTGATCACGTAACTGATCATGCACTGATCACGTGGCTGATCATGCACTGATCACGTGGCTGATCATGCACTGATCACGTGGCTATCATGCACTGATCACGTGGCTGATCATGCACTGATCACGTACTGATCATGCACTGATCACGGGCTATCATGCACTGATCACATGACTGATCATGCACTGATCACGTGGCTGATCATGCACTGATCACGTGACTGATCATGCACTGATCACGTGGCTGATCATGCACTGATCACGTGACTGATCATGCACTGATCACGTGGCTGATCATGCACTGATCACGTGGCTGATCATGCACTGATCACGTGACTGATCATGCACTGATCACGTGACTGATCATGCACTGATCACGTGGCTATCATGCACTGATCACGTGGCTGATCATGCACTGATCACGTGACTGATCATGCACTGATCACGTGACTGATCATGCACTGATCACGTGGCTGATCATGCACTGATCACGTGGCTGATCATGCACTGATCACGTGGCTATCATGCACTGATCACGTGGCTGATCATACACTGATCACGTGACTGATCATGCACTGATCACGTGGCTATCATGCACTGATCACGTGACTGATCATGCACTGATCACGTCTATATTATGCACTGATCATAACTGCCCATGCACTGATCACGTGGATGATCATACACTAATCATGTGACAGATCATGCACTGATCACGTGGCTGATCATGCACTGATACCGTGACTGAGCATGGACTGATCACATGACTATCATGTAGTGATCACGTGACTTAATGGCGCTGATCATGTGACTGATCATGCACTGATCATGTTTGCTATCATACACTGATCATGTGCCTCTGGAGGCAATAAACAAAGAGCTGAGTAGGCACGAATCAAACAGTCAGCAGGCAATAATCATGGAACTCAGCTGTGAGGAATCATGCTGCTCAGCTGGCAATAATCAAGCAGCTGAGCAGGCAGGAATTACGCAGCACAGCTGGCAATTGTCAAGCAGATGACAGGCAGGAATCGTGCAGCTCAGCTGGCAATTGTCAAGCAGATGACAGACAGGAATCACGCAGCTCAGCTGGCAATTGATCACGCAGATGAGCATGACAGTGATCACGCAGCTCAGCAGGCACTGATCACGTGACTGATCATGCACTGATCACGTGGCTGATCATGCACTGATCACGTGACTGATCATGCACTGATCACGTGGCTATCATGCACTGATCACGTGGCTGATCATGCACTGATCACGTGACTGATCATGCACTGATCACGTGACTATCATGCAGTGATCACGTGACTTAATGCGCTGATCATGTGACTGATCATGCACTGATCATGTTTGCTATCATGCACTGATCATGTGCCTCTGGAGGCAATGAACAAAGAGCTGAGTAGGCACGATCAAACAGTCAGCAGGCAATAATCATGGAACTCAGCTGTGAGGAATCATGCTGCTCAGCTTGCAATAATCAAGCAGCTGATCAGGCAGGAATTACGCAGCACAGCTGGCAATTGTCAAGCAGCTGACAGGCAGGAATCGTGCAGCTCAGCTGGCAATTGTCAAGCAGATGAGCAGACAGTAATCACGCAGCTCAGCAGGCACTGATCACGTGACTGATCATGCACTATTCACGTGAATCATGCTGATCAGCTGGCAATAATCATGCACTGATCAGGCAGGAATTACACAGCACAGCTGGCAATTGTCATGCAGATGACAGGCAGGAATCGTGCAGCTCAGTGGCAATTGTCAAGCAGATGATCAGACAGTAATCATGCAGCTCATCATGCACTGATCACGTGACTGATCATGCACTGATCACGTGGCTGATCATGCACTGATCACGTGACTGATCATGCACTGATCACGTGGCTATCATGCACTGATCACGTGGCTGATCATGCACTGATCACGTGTCTGATCATGCACTGATCACGTGGCTGATCATGCACTGATCACGTGACTGATCATGCACTGATCACGTGGCTATCATGCACTGATCACGTGGCTGATCATGCACTGATCACGTGGCTGATCATGCACTGTCACGTGACTATCATGCACTGATCACGTGGCATCATGCACTGATCACGTGGCTGATCATACACTGATCACGTGACTGATCATGCACTGATCACGTGGCTATCATGCACTGATCACGTGGCTGATCATGCACTGATCACGTAGCTACCATATACTGATCACGTGACTGATCATGCACTGATCACGTAACTGATCATGCACTGATCACGTGACTGATCATGCACTGATCATGTTTGCTATCATACACTGATCATGTGCCTCTGGAGGCAATAAACAAAGAGCTGAGTAGGCACGAATCATACAGTCAGCAGGCAATAATCATGGAACTCAGCTGTGAGGAATCATGCTGCTCAGCTGGCAATAATCAAGCAGCTGAGCAGGCAGGAATTACGCAGCACAGCTGGCAATTGTCAAGCAGATGACAGGCAGGAATCGTGCAGCTCAGCTGGCAATTGTCAAGCAGATGAGCAGACAGTAATCACGCAGCTCAGCAGGCCCTGATCACGTGACTGAGCATGCACTGTTCACGTGGCTGATCATACACTGATCACGTGACTGATCATGCACTGATCACGTGGATATCATGCACTGATCACGTGGCTGATCATACACTGATCACGTGTCTGATCATGCACTGATCACGTGGCTGATCATGCACTGATCACGTAACTGATCATGCACTGATCACGTGGCTATCATGCACTGATCACGTGGCTGATCATGCACTGATCACGTGGCTGATCATGCACTGATCACGTGACTGATCATGCACTGATCACGTGGCTATCATGCACTGATCACGTGACTGATCATGCACTGATCACGTGACTGATCATGCACTGATCACGTGACTGATCATGCACTGATCACGTGGCTATCATGCACTGATCACGTGGCTGATCATGCACTGATCACGTGACTGATCATGCACTGATCACGTGGCTGATCATGCACTGATCACGTGGCTATCATGCACTGATCACGTGGCTGATCATGCACTGATCACGTGACTGATCATGCACTGATCACGTCTGATCATGCACTGATCACGTGACTGATCATGCACTGATCACGTGGATGATCATGCACTGATCACGTGACTGATCATGCACTGATCACGTGGCTATCATGCACTGATCACGTGGCTGATCATGCAATGATCACGTAGCTACCATGTACTGGTCACGTGACTGATCATGCACTGATCACGTGACTGATCATGCACTGATCACGTGACTGATCATGCACTGATCACGTGACTGATCATGCACTGATCACGTGCTGATCATGCACTGATCACGTGGCTATCATGCACTGATCACGTGGCTGATCATGCACTGATCACGCAGCTACCATGCACTGATCACGTGACTGATCATGCACTGATCACGTGACTGATCATGCACTGATCACGTGGCTTATCATGCACTGATCATGTGACTGATCATGTGCTGATCATGTTTCTGTCATACACTGATCATGTGCCTCTGGAGGCAAACAACAAAGAGCTGAGTAGGCACGAATCAGTCAGCAGGCTATAATCATGGAACTCAGCTGTGAGAAATCATGCTGCTCAGCTGGCAATAATCAAGCAGCTGAGCAGGCAGGAATTATGCAGCACAGCTGGCAATTGTCAAGCAGATGACAGGCAGGAATCGTGCAGCTCAGCTGGCAATTGTCAAGCAGATGAGCAGACAGTAATCACGCAGCTCAGCAGGCCCTGATCACGTGACTGAGCATGCACTGTTCACGTGGCTGATCACACACTGATCACGTGACTAATCATGCACTGATCACGTGGCTATCATGCACTGATCAGGTGATGATCATGCACTGATCACGTAATTGTCATGCACTGATCACGTGGCTGATCATGCACTGATCACGTGGCTGATCATGCACTGATCACGTAGCTATCATGCACTGATCACGTGGCTGATCATGCACTGATCACGGGACTGATCATGCACTGATCACGGGCTATCATGCACTGATCACATGACTGACATGCACTGATCACGTGGCTGATCATGCACTGATCACGTGACTGATCATGCACTGATCACGTGACTGATCATGCACTGATCACGTGGCTGATCATGCACTGATCACGTAACTGATCATGCACTGATCACGTGGCTGATCATGCACTGATCACGTGGCTGATCATGCACTGATCACGTGACTGATCATGCACTGATCACGTGACTGATCATGCACTGATCACGTGGCTATCATGCACTGATCACGTGGCTGATCATGCACTGATCACGTGACTGATCATGCACTGATCACGTGACTGATCATGCACTGATCACGTGACTGATCATGCACTGATCACGGGACTGATCATGCACTGATCACGTGGCTATCATGCACTGATCACGTGGCTGATCATGCACTGATCACGTGACTGATCATGCACTGATCATCTGGCTATCATGCACTCATCACCTGGCTATCGTGCACTGATCACGTGGCTGATCATGCACTGATCACGTGACTGATCATGCACTGATCACGTCTATATCATGCACTGATCACGTGACTGATCATGCACTGATCACGTGGATGATCATGCACTGATCACGTGACTGATCATGCACTGATCACGTGGCTATCATGCACTGATCACGTGGCTGATCATGCACTGATCACGTAGCTATCATGTACTGATCACGTGACTGATCATGCACTGATCACGTAATTGATCATGCACTGATCAGTGACTGATCATGCACTGATCACGTGACTGATCATGCACTGATCACGTGACTGATCATGCACTGATCACGTGGCTATCATGCACTGATCACGTGGCTGATCATGCACTGATCACGTAGCTATCATGTACTGATCACGTGACTGATCATGCACTGATCACGTGGCTGATCATGCACTGATCACGTGGCTGATCATGCACTGATCACGTGACTGATCATGCACTGATCACGTGACTGATCATGCACTGATCACGTGGCTATCATGCACTGATCACGTGGCTGATCATGCACTGATCACGTGCCTGATCATGCACTGATCACATGACTGATCATGCACTGATCACGTGACTGATCATGCACTGATCACGTGGCTATCATGCACTATCACGTGGCTGATCATGCAATGATCATGTAGCTACCATGTACTGGTCACGTGACTGATCATGCACTGATCACGTGATGATCATGCACTGATCACGTGGCTGATCATGCACTGATCACGTGACTGATCATGCACTGATCACGTGGCTATCATGCACTGATCACGTGGCTGATCATGCACTGATCACGTGGCTGATCATGCACTGATCACGTGACTGATCATGCACTGATCACATGACTATCATGCAGTGATCACGTGACTTAATGGCACTGATCATGTGACTGATCATGCGCTGATCATGTTTGCTTTCATACACTGATCATGTGCCTCTGGAGACAATAAACAAAGAGCTGAGTAGGCACGAATCAAACTGGTCATGCGACTTATCATGCACTGATCACGTAACTGATCATGCACTGATCACGTGACTGATCATGCACTGATCACGTGGCTATCATGCTCTCCTCACGTGGGTGATCATGCAATGATCACGTAGCAACCATGTACTGGTCACGTGACTGATCATGCACTGATCACGTAACTGATCATGCACTGATCACGTGGCTGATCATGCACTGATCACGTGACTGATCATGCACTGATCACGTGACTGATCATGCACTGATCACGTGGCTATCATGCACTGATCACGTGGCTGATCATGCACTGATCACGTGGCTGATCATGCACTGATCACGTGACTGATCATGCACTGATCACGTGGCTATCATGCACTGATCACGTGGCTGATCATGCACTGATCACGTGGCTGATCATGCACTGATCACGTGACTGATCATGCACTGATCACGTGGCTATCATGCACTGATCACGTGACTGATCATGCACTGATCACGTGGCTGATCATGCACTGATCACGTGACTGATCATGAACTGATCACGTGGTATCATGCACTGATCACGTGGCTGATCATGCACTGATCACGTGACTGATCATGCACTGATCACGTGGCTGATCATGCACTGATCACGTGACTGATCATGCACTGATCACGTGGCTGATCATGCACTGATCACGTGGCTGATCATGCACTGATCACGTGGCTATCATGCACTGATCACGTGGCTGATCATGCACTGATCACGTAGCTTATCATGCACTGATCACGTGACTGATCATGCACTGATCACGTAACTGATCATGCACTGATCACGTGGCTGATCATGCACTGATCACGTGACTGATCATGCACTGATCACGTGGCTATCATGCACTGATCACGTGGCTGATCATGCAATGATCACGTAGCTACCATGCACTGGTCACGTGACTGATCATGCACTGATCACGTAATTGATCATGCACTGATCACGTGGCTGATCATGCACTGATCACGTGACTGATCATGCACTGATCACGTGACTGATCATGCACTGATCACGTGGCTGATCATGCACTGATCACGTGGCTGATCATGCACTGATCACGTGACTGATCATGCACTGATCACGTGACTGATCATGCACTGATCACGTGGCTATCATGCACTGATCACGTGGCTGATCATACACTGATCACGTGACTGATCATGCACTGATCACGTGGCTATCATGCACTGATCACGTGGCTGATCATGCACTGATCACGTGGCTGATCACACACTGTCACGTGACTGATCATGCACTGATCACGTGGCACTCATGCACTGATCACGTGGCTGATCATACACTGCTCACGTAACTGATCATGCACACATCACGTGGCTATCATGCACTGCTCACGTGGCTGATCATGCAATGATCACGTAGGTACCATATACTGGTCACGTGACTGATCATGCACTGATCACGTAAATGATCATGCACTGATCACGTGACTGATCATGCACTGATCACGTGACTGATCATGCACTGATCACGTGGCTATCATGCACTGATCACGTGGCTGATCATGCACTGATCACGTAGCTACCATGTACTGGTCACGTGACTGATCATGCACTGATCACGCACTGATCATGTAATTGATCATGCACTGATCACGTGACTCATCATGCACTGATCACGTGGCTGATCACACACGATCACGTGACTG
This sequence comes from Bos javanicus, assembly GCF_032452875.1. Taxonomy (NCBI): domain Eukaryota; kingdom Metazoa; phylum Chordata; class Mammalia; order Artiodactyla; family Bovidae; genus Bos; species Bos javanicus. Next base: position 325,415 of record NW_026893735.1, on the reverse strand, counting down.
ATCATGCACTGATCACGTGGCTATCATGCACTGATCACGTGGCTATCATGCACTGATCACGTGGATATCATGCACTGATCACGTGGCTGATCACACACGATCACGTGACTGATCATGCACTGATCACGTGGCTATCATGCACTGATCACGTGGCTATCATGCACTGATCACGTGGCTGATCATGCACTGATCACGTAGCTACCATGCACTGATCACGTGACTGATCATGCACTGATCACGTGACTGATCATGCACTGATCACGTGGCTATCATGCACTGATCACGTGGCTGATCATGCACTGATCACGTGACTGATCATGCACTGATCACGTGACTGATCATGCACTGATCACGTGGCTATCATGCACTGATCACGTGGCTGATCATGCACTGATCACGCAGCTATCATGCACTGATCACGTGACTGATCATGCACTGATCACGTACTGATCATGCACTGATCACGTGGCTGATCATGCACTGATCACGTGACTGATCATGCACTGATCACGTGGCTATCATGCACTGATCACGTGGCTGATCATGCACTGATCACGTGCCTGATCATGCACTGATCACGTGACTGATCATGCACTGATCACGTGACTGATCATGCACTGATCACGTGGCTATCATGCACTATCACGTGGCTGATCATGCAATGATCATGTAGCTACCATGTACTGGTCACGTGACTGATCATGCACTGATCACGTGACTGATCATGCACTGATCACGTGGCTATCATGCACTGATCACGTGGCTGATCATGCACTGATCACGTGCCTGATCATGCACTGATCACGTGACTGATCATGCACTGATCACGTGGCTATCATGCACTGATCACGTGGCTGATCATGCACTGATCACGTGGCTGATCATGCACTGATCACGTGGCTATCATGCACTGATCACGTGGCTGATCATGCACTGATACCGTGACTGAGCATGGACTGATCACATGACTATCATGTAGTGATCACGTGACTTAATGGCGCTGATCATGTGACTGATCATGCGCTGATCATGTTTGCTATCATACACTGATCATGTGCCTCTGGAGGCAATAAACAAAGAGCTGAGTAGGCACGAATCAAACAGTCAGCAGGCAATAATCATGGAACTCAGCTGTGAGGAATCATGCTGCTCAGCTGGCAATAATCAAGCAGCTGAGCAGGCAGGAATTACGCAGCACAGCTGGCAATTGTCAAGCAGATGACAGGCAGGAATCATGCAGCTCAGCTGGCAATTGTCAAGCAGATGAGCAGACAGTAATCACGCAGCTCAGCAGGCCCTGATCACGTGACTGAGCATGCACTGTTCACGTGGCTGATCATACACTGATCACGTGATTGATCATGCACTGATCACTTGGATATCATGCACTGATCACGTGGCTGATCATACACTGATCACGTGACTGATCATGCACTGATCACGTGGCTGATCATGCACTGATCACGTGGCTGATCATGCACTGATCACGTGGCTATCATGCACTGATCACGTGTGTGATCATGCACTGATCACGTGACTGATCATGCACTGATCACGTGGCTGATCATGCACTGATCACGTGACTGATCATGCACTGATCACGTGGCTATCATGCACTGCTCACGTGGCTGATCATGCACTGATCACGCAGCTACCATGTACTGGTCACGTGACTGATCATGCACTGATCACGTAACTGATCATGCACTGATCACGTGGCTTATCATGCACTGATCATGTGACTGATCATGCACTGATCATGTTTGGTGTCATACACTGATCATGTGCATCTGGAGGCAATGAACAAAGAGCTGAGTAGGCAGGAATCAGTCAGCAGGCTATAATCATGGAACTCAGCTCTGAGAAATCATGCTGCTCAGCTGGCAATAATCAAGTAGATGAGCAGGCAGGAATTATGCAGCACAGGTGGCAATTGTCAAGCAGATGACAGGCAGGAATCGTGCAGCTCAGCTGGCAATTGTCAAGCAGATGAGCAGACAGTAATCACGCAGCTCAGCATGCCCTGATCACGTGACTGAGCATGCACTGTTCACGTGGCTGATCACACACTGATCACGTGACTGATCATGCACTGATCACGTGGCTATCATGCACTGATCACGTGACTGATCATGCACTGATCACGTAACTGTCATGCACTGATCACGTGGCTATCATGCACTGATCACGTGGCTGATCATGCACTGATCACGTGACTGATCATGCACTGATCACGTGGCTATCATGCACTGATCACGTGGCTGATCATACACTGATCACGGGACTGATCATGCACTGATCACGGGCTATCATGCACTGACACATGACTGATCATGCACTGATCACGTGGATGATCATGCACTGATCACGTGACTGATCATGCACTGATCACGTGACTGATCATGCACTGATCACGTGGCTGATCATGCACTGATCACGTGGCTATCATGCACTGATCACGTGGCTGATCATGCACTGATCACGTAGCTATCATGCACTGATCACGTGACTGATCATGCACTGATCACGTAATTGATCATGCACTGATCACGTGGCTGATCATGCACTGATCACGTGGCTGATCATGCACTGATCACGTGACTGATCATGCACTGATCACGTGACTGATCATGCACTGATCACGTGGCTATCATGCACTGATCACGTGGCTGATCATACTGATCACGTGACTGATCATGCACTGATCACGTGGCTGATCATGCACTGATCACGTGACTGATCATGCACTGATCACGTGGCTATCATGCACTGATCACGTGGCTGATCATGCACTGATCACGTGACTGATCATGCACTGATCACGTGACTGATCATGCACTGATCACGTGGCTGATCATGCACTGATCACGTGACTGATCATGCACTGATCACGTGACTGATCATGCACTGATCACGTGACTGATCATGCACTGATCACGTGGCTATCATGCACTGATCACGTGGCTGATCATGCACTGATCACGTGACTGATCATGCACTGATCACGTGGCTATCATGCACTGATCACTGGCTATCATGCACTGATCACGTGGCTGATCATGCACTGATCACGTGACTGATCATGCACTGATCACGTCTGATCATGCACTGATCACGTGACTGATCATGCACTGATCACGTGGATGATCATGCACTGATCACGTGACTGATCATGCACTGATCACGTGGCTATCATGCACTGATCACGTGGCTGATCATGCAATGATCACGTAGCTACCATGTACTGGTCACGTGACTGATCATGCACTGATCACGTGACTGATCATGCACTGATCACGTGACTGATCATGCACTGATCACGTGACTGATCATGCACTGATCACGTGCTGATCATGCACTGATCACGTGGCTATCATGCACTGATCACGTGGCTGATCATGCACTGATCACGCAGCTATCATGCACTGATCACGTGACTGATCATGCACTGATCACGTGACTGATCATGCACTGATCACGTGGCTTATCATGCACTGATCATGTGACTGATCATGTGCTGATCATGTTTCTGTCATACACTGATCATGTGCCTCTGGAGGCAATAAACAAAGAGCTGAGTAGGCACGAATCAGTCAGCAGGCAATAATCATGGAACTCAGCTGTGAGGAATCATGCTGCTCAGCTGGCAATAATCAAGCAGCTGAGCAGGCAGGAATTATGCAGCACAGCTGGCAATTGTCAAGCAGATGACAGGCAGGAATCGTGCAGCTCAGCTGGCAATTGTCAAGCAGATGAGCAGACAGTAATCACGCAGCTCAGCAGGCCCTGATCACGTGACTGAGCATGCACTGTTCACGTGGCTGATCATACACTGATCACGTGACTGATCATGCACTGATCACGTGGCTATCATGCACTGATCACGTGATGATCATGCACTGATCACGTAACTGTCATGCACTGATCACGTGGCTGATCATGCACTGATCACGTGGCTGATCATGCACTGATCACGTGGCTATCATGCACTGATCACGTGGCTGATCATGCACTGATCACGGGACTGATCATGCACTGATCACGGGCTATCATGCACTGATCACATGACTGATCATGCACTGATCACGTGGCTGATCATGCACTGATCACGTGACTGATCATGCACTGATCACGTGACTGATCATGCACTGATCACGTGGCTGATCATGCACTGATCACGTGACTGATCATGCACTGATCACGTGCTGATCATGCACTGATCACGTGGCTGATCATGCACTGATCACGTGACTGATCATGCACTGATCACGTGACTGATCATGCACTGATCACGTGGCTATCATGCACTGATCACGTGGCTGATCATGCACTGATCACGTGACTGATCATGCACTGATCACGTGACTGATCATGCACTGATCACGTGACTGATCATGCACTGATCACGGGACTGATCATGCACTGATCACGTGGCTATCATGCACTGATCACGTGGCTGATCATGCACTGATCACGTGACTGATCATGCACTGATCACGTGGCTATCATGCACTGATCACGTGGCTATCATGCACTGATCACGTGGCTGATCATGCACTGATCACGTGACTGATCATGCACTGATCACGTCTATATCATGCACTGATCACGTGACTGATCATGCACTGATCACGTGGATGATCATGCACTGATCACGTGACTGATCATGCACTGATCACGTGGCTATCATGCACTGATCACGTGGCTGATCATGCACTGATCACGTAGCTACCATGCACTGATCACGTGACTGATCATGCACTGATCACGTAATTGATCATGCACTGATCAGTGACTGATCATGCACTGATCACGTGACTGATCATGCACTGATCACGTGACTGATCATGCACTGATCACGTGGCTATCATGCACTGATCACGTGGCTGATCATGCACTGATCACGTAGCTACCATGCACTGATCACGTGACTGATCATGCACTGATCACGTAATTGATCATGCACTGATCACGTGGCTGATCATGCACTGATCACGTGGCTGATCATGCACTGATCACGTGACTGATCATGCACTGATCACGTGACTGATCATGCACTGATCACGTGGCTATCATGCACTGATCACGTGGCTGATCATGCACTGATCACGTGCCTGATCATGCACTGATCACATGACTGATCATGCACTGATCACGTGACTGATCATGCACTGATCACGTGGCTATCATGCACTATCACGTGGCTGATCATGCAATGATCATGTAGCTACCATGTACTGGTCACGTGACTGATCATGCACTGATCACGTGATGATCATGCACTGATCACGTGGCTGATCATGCACTGATCACGTGACTGATCATGCACTGATCACGTGGCTATCATGCACTGATCACGTGGCTGATCATGCACTGATCACGTGGCTGATCATGCACTGATACGTGACTGATCATGGACTGATCACATGACTATCATGCACTGATCACGTGACTTAATGCACTGATCATGTGACTGATCATGCACTGATCATGTTTGCTATCATACACTGATCATGTGCCTCTGGAGGCAATAAACAAAGAGCTGAGTAGGCACGAATCAAACTGGTCATTGACTGATCATGCACTGATCACGTGACTGATCATGCACTGATCACGTGACTGATCATGCACTGATCACGTGGCTATCATGCACTGCTCACGTGGCTGATCATGCAATGATCACGTAGCAACCATGTACTGGTCACGTGACTGATCATGCACTGATCACGTAACTGATCATGCACTGATCACGTGGCTGATCATGCACTGATCACGTGACTGATCATGCACTGATCACGTGACTGATCATGCACTGATCACGTGGCTATCATGCACTGATCACGTGGCTGATCATGCACTGATCACGTGACTGATCATGCACTGATCACGTGACTGATCATGCACTGATCACGTGGCTATCATGCACTGATCACGTGGCTGATCATGCACTGATCACGTGGCTGATCATGCACTGATCACGTGACTGATCATGCACTGATCACGTGGCTATCATGCACTGATCACGTGACTATCATGCACTGATCACGTGGCTGATCATGCACTGATCACGTGACTGATCATGCACTGATCACGTGGTATCATGCACTGATCACGTGGCTGATCATGCACTGATCACGTGACTGATCATGCACTGATCACGTGGCTGATCATGCACTGATCACGTGGCTGATCATGCACTGATCACGTGGCTATCATGCACTGATCACGTGGCTGATCATGCACTGATCACGTAGCTTACATGCACTGATCACGTGACTGATCATGCACTGATCACGTAATTGATCATGCACTGATCACGTGGCTGATCATGCACTGATCACGTGACTGATCATGCACTGATCACGTGGCTATCATGCACTGATCACGTGGCTGATCATGCAATGATCACGTAGCTACCATGCACTGATCACGTGACTGATCATGCACTGATCACGTAATTGATCATGCACTGATCACGTGGCTGATCATGCACTGATCACGTGACTGATCATGCACTGATCACGTGACTGATCATGCACTGATCACGTGGCTGATCATGCACTGATCACGTGGCTGATCATGCACTGATCACGTGACTGATCATGCACTGATCACGTGACTGATCATGCACTGATCACGTGGCTGATCATGCACTGATCACGTGGCTGATCATGCACTGATCACGTGACTGATCATGCACTGATCACGTGGCTATCATGCACTGATCACGTGGCTGATCATGCACTGATCACGTGGCTGATCACACACTGTCACGTGACTGATCATGCACTGATCACGTGGCACTCATGCACTGATCACGTGGCTGATCATACACTGATCACGTAACTGATCATGCACACATCACGTGGCTATCATGCACTGCTCACGTGGCTGATCATGCAATGATCACGTAGGTACCATATACTGGTCACGTGACTGATCATGCACTGATCACGTAAATGATCATGCACTGATCACGTGACTGATCATGCACTGATCACGTGACTGATCATGCACTGATCACGTGGCTATCATGCACTGATCACGTGGCTGATCATGCAATGATCACGTAGCTACCATGTACTGGTCACGTGACTGATCATGCACTGATCACGCACTGATCATGTAATTAATCCTGCACTGATCACCTGACTCATCATGCACTGATCACGTGGCTGATCACACACGATCACGTGACTGATCATGCACTGATCACGTGGCTATCATGCACTGATCACGTGGCTATCATGCACTGATCACGTGGATATCATGCACTGATCACGTGGCTGATCACACACGATCACGTGACTGATCATGCACTGATCACGTGGCTATCATGCACTGATCACGTGGCTATCATGCACTGATCACGTGGCTGATCATGCACTGATCACGTAGCTATCATGCACTGATCACGTGACTGATCATGCACTGATCACGTAATTGATCATGCACTGATCACGTGGCTATCATGCACTGATCACGTGGCTGATCATGCACTGATCACGTGACTGATCATGCACTGATCACGTGACTGATCATGCACTGATCACGTGGCTATCATGCACTGATCACGTGGCTGATCATGCACTGATCACGCAGCTATCATGCACTGATCACGTGACTGATCATGCACTGATCACGTACTGATCATGCACTGATCACGTGGCTGATCATGCACTGATCACGTGACTGATCATGCACTGATCACGTGGCTATCATGCACTGATCACGTGGCTGATCATGCACTGATCACGTGCCTGATCATGCACTGATCACATGACTGATCATGCACTGATCACGTGACTGATCATGCACTGATCACGTGGCTATCATGCACTACTCACGTGGCTGATCATGCAATGATCACGTAGCTACCATGTACTGGTCACGTGACTGATCATGCACTGATCACGTGACTGATCATGCACTGATCACGTGGCTATCATGCACTGATCACGTGGCTGATCATGCACTGATCACGTGCCTGATCATGCACTGATCACGTGACTGATCATGCACTGATCACGTAGCAATCATGCACTGATCACGTGGCTGATCATGCACTGATCACGTGGCTGATCATGCACTGATCACGTGGCTATCATGCACTGATCACGTGGCTGATCATGCACTGATACCGTGACTGAGCATGGACTGATCACATGACTATCATGTAGTGATCACGTGACTTAATGGCGCTGATCATGTGACTGATCATGCGCTGATCATGTTTGCTATCATACACTGATCATGTGCCTCTGGAGGCAATAAACAAAGAGCTGAGTAGGCACGAATCAAACAGTCAGCAGGCAATAATCATGGAACTCAGCTGTGAGGAATCATGCTGCTCAGCTGGCAATAATCAAGCAGCTGAGCAGGCAGGAATTACGCAGCACAGCTGGCAATTGTCAAGCAGATGACAGGCAGGAATCATGCAGCTCAGCTGGCAATTGTCAAGCAGATGAGCAGACAGTAATCACGCAGCTCAGCAGGCCCTGATCACGTGACTGAGCATGCACTGTTCACGTGGCTGATCATACACTGATCACGTGATTGATCATGCACTGATCACTTGGATATCATGCACTGATCACGTGGCTGATCATACACTGATCACGTGACTGATCATGCACTGATCACGTGGCTGATCATGCACTGATCACGTGGCTGATCATGCACTGATCACGTGGCTATCATGCACTGATCACGTGCTGATCATGCACTGATCACGTGACTGATCATGCACTGATCACGTGGCTGATCATGCACTGATCACGTGACTGATCATGCACTGATCACGTGACTGATCATGCACTGATCACGTGGCTATCATGCACTGATCACGTGGCTGATCATGCACTGATCACGCAGCTACCATGTACTGGTCACGTGACTGATCATGCACTGATCACGTAACTGATCATGCACTGATCACGTGGCTTATCATGCACTGATCATGTGACTGATCATGCACTGATCATGTTTGGTGTCATACACTGATCATGTGCATCTGGAGGCAATGAACAAAGAGCTGAGTAGGCAGGAATCAGTCAGCAGGCTATAATCATGGAACTCAGTTCTGAGAAATCATGCTGCTCAGCTGGCAATAATCAAGTAGATGAGCAGGCAGGAATTATGCAGCACAGGTGGCAATTGTCAAGCAGATGACAGGCAGGAATCGTGCAGCTCAGCTGGCAATTGTCAAGCAGATGAGCAGACAGTAATCACGCAGCTCAGCATGCCCTGATCACGTGACTGAGCATGCACTGTTCACGTGGCTGATCATACACTGATCACGTGACTGATCATGCACTGATCACGTGGCTATCATGCACTGATCACGTGACTGATCATGCACTGATCACGTAATTGTCATGCACTGATCACGTGGCTGATCATGCACTGATCACGTGGCTGATCATGCACTGATCACGTGACTGATCATGCACTGATCACGTGGCTATCATGCACTGATCACGTGGCTGATCATGCACTGATCACGGGACTGATCATGCACTGATCACGGGCTATCATGCACTGACACATGACTGACATGCACTGATCACGTGGATGATCATGCACTGATCACGTGACTGATCATGCACTGATCACGTGACTGATCATGCACTGATCACGTGGCTGATCATGCACTGATCACGTGGCTATCATGCACTGATCACGTGGCTGATCATGCACTGATCACGTAGCTATCATGCACTGATCACGTGACTGATCATGCACTGATCACGTAACTGATCATGCACTGATCACGTGGCTGATCATGCACTGATCACGTGGCTGATCATGCACTGATCACGTGACTGATCATGCACTGATCACGTGACTGATCATGCACTGATCACGTGGCTATCATGCACTGATCACGTGGCTGATCATACTGATCACGTGACTGTCATGCACTGATCACGTGGCTGATCATGCACTGATCACGTGACTGATCATGCACTGATCACGTGGCTATCATGCACTGATCACGTGGCTGATCATGCACTGATCACGTGACTGATCATGCACTGATCACGTGACTGATCATGCACTGATCACGTGGCTGATCATGCACTGATCACGTGACTGATCATGCACTGATCACGTGACTGATCATGCACTGATCACGTGACTGATCATGCACTGATCACGTGGCTATCATGCACTGATCACGTGGCTGATCATGCACTGATCACGTGACTGATCATGCACTGATCACGTGGCTATCATGCACTGATCACTGGCTATCATGCACTGATCACGTGGCTGATCATGCACTGATCACGTGACTGATCATGCACTGATCACGTCTGATCATGCACTGATCACGTGACTGATCATGCACTGATCACGTGGATGATCATGCACTGATCACGTGACTGATCATGCACTGATCACGTGGCTATCATGCACTGCTCACGTGGCTGATCATGCAATGATCACGTAGCTACCATGTACTGGTCACGTGACTGATCATGCACTGATCACGTGACTGATCATGCACTGATCACGTGGCTGATCATGCACTGATCACGTGACTGATCATGCACTGATCACGTGCTGATCATGCACTGATCACGTGGCTATCATGCACTGATCACGTGGCTGATCATGCACTGATCACGCAGCTATCATGCACTGATCACGTGACTGATCATGCACTGATCACGTGACTGATCATGCACTGATCACGTGGCTTATCATGCACTGATCATGTGACTGATCATGCGCTGATCATGTTTCTGTCATACACTGATCATGTGCCTCTGGAGGCAATAAACAAAGAGCTGAGTAGGCACGAATCAGTCAGCAGGCAATAATCATGGAACTCAGCTGTGAGGAATCATGCTGCTCAGCTGGCAATAATCAAGCAGCTGAGCAGGCAGGAATTATGCAGCACAGCTGGCAATTGTCAAGCAGATGACAGGCAGGAATCGTGCAGCTCAGCTGGCAATTGTCAAGCAGATGAGCAGACAGTAATCACGCAGCTCAGCAGGCCCTGATCACGTGACTGAGCATGCACTGTTCACGTGGCTGATCATACACTGATCACGTGACTGATCATGCACTGATCACGTGGCTATCATGCACTGATCACGTGATGATCATGCACTGATCACGTGTTGTCATGCACTGATCACGTGGCTGATCATGCACTGATCACGTGGCTGATCATGCACTGATCACGTGGCTATCATGCACTGATCACGTGGCTGATCATGCACTGATCACGGGACTGATCATGCACTGATCACGGGCTATCATGCACTGATCACATGACTGATCATGCACTGATCACGTGGCTGATCATGCACTGATCACGTGACTGATCATGCACTGATCACGTGACTGATCATGCACTGATCACGTGGCTGATCATGCACTGATCACGTGACTGATCATGCACTGATCACGTGCTGATCATGCACTGATCACGTGGCTGATCATGCACTGATCACGTGACTGATCATGCACTGATCACGTGACTGATCATGCACTGATCACGTGGCTATCATGCACTGATCACGTGGCTGATCATGCACTGATCACGTGACTGATCATGCACTGATCACGTGACTGATCATGCACTGATCACGTGACTGATCATGCACTGATCACGGGACTGATCATGCACTGATCACGTGGCTATCATGCACTGATCACGTGGCTGATCATGCACTGATCACGTGACTGATCATGCACTGATCACTGGCTATCATGCACTGATCACGTGGCTATCATGCACTGATCACGTGGCTGATCATGCACTGATCACGTGACTGATCATGCACTGATCACGTCTATATCATGCACTGATCACGTGACTGATCATGCACTGATCACGTGGATGATCATGCACTGATCACGTGACTGATCATGCACTGATCACGTGGCTATCATGCACTGATCACGTGGCTGATCATGCACTGATCACGTAGCTACCATGCACTGATCACGTGACTGATCATGCACTGATCACGTAATTGATCATGCACTGATCAGTGACTGATCATGCACTGATCACGTGACTGATCATGCACTGATCACGTGACTGATCATGCACTGATCACGTGGCTATCATGCACTGATCACGTGGCTGATCATGCACTGATCACGTAGCTACCATGCACTGGTCACGTGACTGATCATGCACTGATCACGTAATTGATCATGCACTGATCACGTGGCTGATCATGCACTGATCACGTGGCTGATCATGCACTGATCACGTGACTGATCATGCACTGATCACGTGACTGATCATGCACTGATCACGTGGCTATCATGCACTGATCACGTGGCTGATCATGCACTGATCACGTGCCTGATCATGCACTGATCACATGACTGATCATGCACTGATCACGTGACTGATCATGCACTGATCACGTGGCTATCATGCACTATCACGTGGCTGATCATGCAATGATCATGTAGCTACCATGTACTGGTCACGTGACTGATCATGCACTGATCACGTGATGATCATGCACTGATCACGTGGCTGATCATGCACTGATCACGTGACTGATCATGCACTGATCACGTGGCTATCATGCACTGATCACGTGGCTGATCATGCACTGATCACGTGGCTGATCATGCACTGATACGTGACTGATCATGGACTGATCACATGACTATCATGCACTGATCACGTGACTTAATGGCACTGATCATGTGACTGATCATGCACTGATCATGTTTGCTATCATACACTGATCATGTGCCTCTGGAGGCAATAAACAAAGAGCTGAGTAGGCACGAATCAAACTGATCATTGACTGATCATGCACTGATCACGTGACTGATCATGCACTGATCACGTGACTGATCATGCACTGATCACGTGGCTATCATGCACTGCTCACGTGGCTGATCATGCAATGATCACGTAGCAACCATGTACTGGTCACGTGACTGATCATGCACTGATCACGTAACTGATCATGCACTGATCACGTGGCTGATCATGCACTGATCACGTGACTGATCATGCACTGATCACGTGACTGATCATGCACTGATCACGTGGCTATCATGCACTGATCACGTGGCTGATCATGCACTGATCACGTGACTGATCATGCACTGATCACGTGACTGATCATGCACTGATCACGTGGCTATCATGCACTGATCACGTGGCTGATCATGCACTGATCACGTGGCTGATCATGCACTGATCACGTGACTGATCATGCACTGATCACGTGGCTATCATGCACTGATCACGTGGCTATCATGCACTGATCACGTGGCTGATCATGCACTGATCACGTGACTGATCATGCACTGATCACGTGGTATCATGCACTGATCACGTGGCTGATCATGCACTGATCACGTGACTGATCATGCACTGATCACGTGGCTGATCATGCACTGATCACGTGCTGATCATGCACTGATCACGTGGCTATCATGCACTGATCACGTGGCTGATCATGCACTGATCACGTAGCTACATGCACTGATCACGTGACTGATCATGCACTGATCACGTAATTGATCATGCACTGATCACGTGGCTGATCATGCACTGATCACGTGACTGATCATGCACTGATCACGTGGCTATCATGCACTGATCACGTGGCTGATCATGCAATGATCACGTAGCTACCATGCACTGATCACGTGACTGATCATGCACTGATCACGTAATTGATCATGCACTGATCACGTGGCTGATCATGCACTGATCACGTGACTGATCATGCACTGATCACGTGACTGATCATGCACTGATCACGTGGCTGATCATGCACTGATCACGTGGCTGATCATGCACTGATCACGTGACTGATCATGCACTGATCACGTGACTGATCATGCACTGATCACGTGGCTATCATGCACTGATCACGTGGCTGATCATACACTGATCACGTGACTGATCATGCACTGATCACGTGGCTATCATGCACTGATCACGTGGCTGATCATGCACTGATCACGTGGCTGATCACACACTGTCACGTGACTGATCATGCACTGATCACGTGGCACTCATGCACTGATCACGTGGCTGATCATACACTGATCACGTAACTGATCATGCACTGATCACGTGGCTATCATGCACTGATCACGTGGCTGATCATGCAATGATCACGTAGGTACCATATACTGGTCACGTGACTGATCATGCACTGATCACGTAAATGATCATGCACTGATCACGTGACTGATCATGCACTGATCACGTGACTGATCATGCACTGATCACGTGGCTATCATGCACTGATCACGTGGCTGATCATGCACTGATCACGTAGCTACCATGTACTGGTCACGTGACTGATCATGCACTGATCACGCACTGATCATGTAATTAATCCTGCACTGATCACCTGACTCATCATGCACTGATCACGTGGCTGATCACACACGTATCACGTGACTGATCATGCACTGATCACGTGGCTATCATGCACTGATCACGTGGCTATCATGCACTGATCACGTGGATATCATGCACTGATCACGTGGCTGATCACACACGATCACGTGACTGATCATGCACTGATCACGTGGCTATCATGCACTGATCACGTGGCTATCATGCACTGATCACGTGGCTGATCATGCACTGATCACGTAGCTATCATGCACTGATCACGTGACTGATCATGCACTGATCACGTAATTGATCATGCACTGATCACGTGGCTATCATGCACTGATCACGTGGCTGATCATGCACTGATCACGTGACTGATCATGCACTGATCACGTGACTGATCATGCACTGATCACGTGGCTATCATGCACTGATCACGTGGCTGATCATGCACTGATCACGCAGCTATCATGCACTGATCACGTGACTGATCATGCACTGATCACGTACTGATCATGCACTGATCACGTGGCTGATCATGCACTGATCACGTGACTGATCATGCACTGATCACGTGGCTATCATGCACTGATCACGTGGCTGATCATGCACTGATCACGTGGCTGATCATGCACTGATCACATGACTGATCATGCACTGATCACGTGACTGATCATGCACTGATCACGTGGCTATCATGCACTACTCACGTGGCTGATCATGCAATGATCATGTAGCTACCATGTACTGGTCACGTGACTGATCATGCACTGATCACGTGACTGATCATGCACTGATCACGTGGCTATCATGCACTGATCACGTGGCTGATCATGCACTGATCACGTGCCTGATCATGCACTGATCACGTGACTGATCATGCACTGATCACGTGGCAATCATGCACTGATCACGTGGCTGATCATGCACTGATCACGTGGCTGATCATGCACTGATCACGTGGCTATCATGCACTGATCACGTGGCTGATCATGCACTGATACCGTGACTGAGCATGGACTGATCACATGACTATCATGTAGTGATCACGTGACTTAATGGCGCTGATCATGTGACTGATCATGCGCTGATCATGTTTGCTATCATACACTGATCATGTGCCTCTGGAGGCAATAAACAAAGAGCTGAGTAGGCACGAATCAAACAGTCAGCAGGCAATAATCATGGAACTCAGCTGTGAGGAATCATGCTGCTCAGCTGGCAATAATCAAGCAGCTGAGCAGGCAGGAATTACGCAGCACAGCTGGCAATTGTCAAGCAGATGACAGGCAGGAATCATGCAGCTCAGCTGGCAATTGTCAAGCAGATGAGCAGACAGTAATCACGCAGCTCAGCAGGCCCTGATCACGTGACTGAGCATGCACTGTTCACGTGGCTGATCATACACTGATCACGTGATTGATCATGCACTGATCACTTGGATATCATGCACTGATCACGTGGCTGATCATACACTGATCACGTGACTGATCATGCACTGATCACGTGGCTGATCATGCACTGATCACGTGGCTGATCATGCACTGATCACGTGGCTATCATGCACTGATCACGTGACTGATCATGCACTGATCACGTGACTGATCATGCACTGATCACGTGGCTGATCATGCACTGATCACGTGACTGATCATGCACTGATCACGTGACTGATCATGCACTGATCACGTGGCTATCATGCACTGATCACGTGGCTGATCATGCACTGATCACGTAGCTACCATGTACTGGTCACGTGACTGATCATGCACTGATCACGTAACTGATCATGCACTGATCACGTGGCTTATCATGCACTGATCATGTGACTGATCATGCACTGATCATGTTTGGTGTCATACACTGATCATGTGCATCTGGAGGCAATGAACAAAGAGCTGAGTAGGCAGGAATCAGTCAGCAGGCTGAATCATGGAACTCAGCTCTGAGAAATCATGCTGCTCAGCTGGCAATAATCAAGTAGATGAGCAGGCAGGAATTATGCAGCACAGGTGGCAATTGTCAAGCAGATGACAGGCAGGAATCGTGCAGCTCAGCTGGCAATTGTCAAGCAGATGAGCAGACAGTAATCACGCAGCTCAGCATGCCCTGATCACGTGACTGAGCATGCACTGTTCACGTGGCTGATCATACACTGATCACGTGACTGATCATGCACTGATCACGTGGCTATCATGCACTGATCACGTGACTGATCATGCACTGATCACGTAATTGTCATGCACTGATCACGTGGCTGATCATGCACTGATCACGTGGCTGATCATGCACTGATCACGTGACTGATCATGCACTGATCACGTGGCTATCATGCACTGATCACGTGGCTGATCATGCACTGATCACGGGACTGATCATGCACTGATCACGGGCTATCATGCACTGACACATGACTGATCATGCACTGATCACGTGGATGATCATGCACTGATCACGTGACTGATCATGCACTGATCACGTGACTGATCATGCACTGATCACGTGGCTGATCATGCACTGATCACGTGGCTATCATGCACTGATCACGTGGCTGATCATGCACTGATCACGTAGCTATCATGCACTGATCACGTGACTGATCATGCACTGATCACGTAATTGATCATGCACTGATCACGTGGCTGATCATGCACTGATCACGTGGCTGATCATGCACTGATCACGTGACTGATCATGCACTGATCACGTGACTGATCATGCACTGATCACGTGGCTATCATGCACTGATCACGTGGCTGATCATACTGATCACGTGACTGTCATGCACTGATCACGTGGCTGATCATGCACTGATCACGTGACTGATCATGCACTGATCACGTGGCTATCATGCACTGATCACGTGGCTGATCATGCACTGATCACGTGACTGATCATGCACTGATCACGTGACTGATCATGCACTGATCACGTGGCTGATCATGCACTGATCACGTGACTGATCATGCACTGATCACGTGACTGATCATGCACTGATCACGTGACTGATCATGCACTGATCACGTGGCTATCATGCACTGATCACGTGGCTGATCATGCACTGATCACGTGACTGATCATGCACTGATCACGTGGCTATCATGCACTGATCACTGGCTATCATGCACTGATCACGTGGCTGATCATGCACTGATCACGTGACTGATCATGCACTGATCACGTCTGATCATGCACTGATCACGTGACTGATCATGCACTGATCACGTGGATGATCATGCACTGATCACGTGACTGATCATGCACTGATCACGTGGCTATCATGCACTGATCACGTGGCTGATCATGCAATGATCACGTAGCTACCATGTACTGGTCACGTGACTGATCATGCACTGATCACGTGACTGATCATGCACTGATCACGTGGCTGATCATGCACTGATCACGTGACTGATCATGCACTGATCACGTGACTGATCATGCACTGATCACGTGCTGATCATGCACTGATCACGTGGCTATCATGCACTGATCACGTGGCTGATCATGCACTGATCACGTGGCTATCATGCACTGATCACGTGACTGATCATGCACTGATCACGTGACTGATCATGCACTGATCACGTGGCTTATCATGCACTGATCATGTGACTGATCATGCGCTGATCATGTTTCTGTACACTGATCATGTGCCTCTGGAGGCAATAAACAAAGAGCTGAGTAGGCACGAATCAGTCAGCAGGCAATAATCATGGAACTCAGCTGTGAGGAATCATGCTGCTCAGCTGGCAATAATCAAGCAGCTGAGCAGGCAGGAATTATGCAGCACAGCTGGCAATTGTCAAGCAGATGACAGGCAGGAATCGTGCAGCTCAGCTGGCAATTGTCAAGCAGATGAGCAGACAGTAATCACGCAGCTCAGCAGGCCCTGATCACGTGACTGAGCATGCACTGTTCACGTGGCTGATCATACACTGATCACGTGACTGATCATGCACTGATCACGTGGCTATCATGCACTGATCACGTGATGATCATGCACTGATCACGTGGCTGTCATGCACTGATCACGTGGCTGATCATGCACTGATCACGTGGCTGATCATGCACTGATCACGTGGCTATCATGCACTGATCACGTGGCTGATCATGCACTGATCACGGGACTGATCATGCACTGATCACGGGCTATCATGCACTGATCACATGACTGATCATGCACTGATCACGTGGCTGATCATGCACTGATCACGTGACTGATCATGCACTGATCACGTGACTGATCATGCACTGATCACGTGGCTGATCATGCACTGATCACGTGACTGATCATGCACTGATCACGTGCTGATCATGCACTGATCACGTGGCTGATCATGCACTGATCACGTGACTGATCATGCACTGATCACGTGACTGATCATGCACTGATCACGTGGCTATCATGCACTGATCACGTGGCTGATCATGCACTGATCACGTGACTGATCATGCACTGATCACGTGACTGATCATGCACTGATCACGTGACTGATCATGCACTGATCACGTGACTGATCATGCACTGATCACGTGGCTATCATGCACTGATCACGTGGCTGATCATGCACTGATCACGTGACTGATCATGCACTGATCACGTGGCTATCATGCACTGATCACGTGGCTATCATGCACTGATCACGTGGCTGATCATGCACTGATCACGTGACTGATCATGCACTGATCACGTCTATATCATGCACTGATCACGTGACTGATCATGCACTGATCACGTGGATGATCATGCACTGATCACGTGACTGATCATGCACTGATCACGTGGCTATCATGCACTGATCACGTGGCTGATCATGCACTGATCACGTAGCTATCATGCACTGATCACGTGACTGATCATGCACTGATCACGTAATTGATCATGCACTGATCACGTGACTGATCATGCACTGATCACGTGACTGATCATGCACTGATCACGTGACTGATCATGCACTGATCACGTGGCTATCATGCACTGATCACGTGGCTGATCATGCACTGATCACGTAGCTACCATGCACTGATCACGTGACTGATCATGCACTGATCACGTAATTGATCATGCACTGATCACGTGGCTGATCATGCACTGATCACGTGGCTGATCATGCACTGATCACGTGACTGATCATGCACTGATCACGTGACTGATCATGCACTGATCACGTGGCTATCATGCACTGATCACGTGGCTGATCATGCACTGATCACGTGCCTGATCATGCACTGATCACATGACTGATCATGCACTGATCACGTGACTGATCATGCACTGATCACGTGGCTATCATGCACTATCACGTGGCTGATCATGCAATGATCATGTAGCTACCATGTACTGGTCACGTGACTGATCATGCACTGATCACGTGATGATCATGCACTGATCACGTGGCTGATCATGCACTGATCACGTGACTGATCATGCACTGATCACGTGGCTATCATGCACTGATCACGTGGCTGATCATGCACTGATCACGTGGCTGATCATGCACTGATACGTGACTGAGCATGCACTGATCACATGACTATCATGCACTGATCACGTGACTTAATGCACTGATCATGTGACTGATCATGCACTGATCATGTTTGCTATCATACACTGATCATGTGCCTCTGGAGGCAATAAACAAAGAGCTGAGTAGGCACGAATCAAACTGATCATGCGACTGATCATGCACTGATCACGTGACTGATCATGCACTGATCACGTGACTGATCATGCACTGATCACGTGGCTATCATGCACTGCTCACGTGGCTGATCATGCAATGATCACGTAGCAACCATGTACTGGTCACGTGACTGATCATGCACTGATCACGTAATTGATCATGCACTGATCACGTGGCTGATCATGCACTGATCACGTGACTGATCATGCACTGATCACGTGACTGATCATGCACTGATCACGTGGCTATCATGCACTGATCACGTGGCTGATCATGCACTGATCACGTGACTGATCATGCACTGATCACGTGACTGATCATGCACTGATCACGTGGCTATCATGCACTGATCACGTGGCTGATCATGCACTGATCACGTGGCTGATCATGCACTGATCACGTGACTGATCATGCACTGATCACGTGGCTATCATGCACTGATCACGTGACTATCATGCACTGATCACGTGGCTGATCATGCACTGATCACGTGACTGATCATGCACTGATCACGTGGTATCATGCACTGATCACGTGGCTGATCATGCACTGATCACGTGACTGATCATGCACTGATCACGTGGCTGATCATGCACTGATCACGTGCTGATCATGCACTGATCACGTGGCTATCATGCACTGATCACGTGGCTGATCATGCACTGATCACGTAGCTACATGCACTGATCACGTGACTGATCATGCACTGATCACGTAATTGATCATGCACTGATCACGTGGCTGATCATGCACTGATCACGTGACTGATCATGCACTGATCACGTGGCTATCATGCACTGATCACGTGGCTGATCATGCAATGATCACGTAGCTACCATGCACTGATCACGTGACTGATCATGCACTGATCACGTAATTGATCATGCACTGATCACGTGGCTGATCATGCACTGATCACGTGACTGATCATGCACTGATCACGTGACTGATCATGCACTGATCACGTGGCTGATCATGCACTGATCACGTGGCTGATCATGCACTGATCACGTGACTGATCATGCACTGATCACGTGACTGATCATGCACTGATCACGTGGCTATCATGCACTGATCACGTGGCTGATCATGCACTGATCACGTGACTGATCATGCACTGATCACGTGGCTATCATGCACTGATCACGTGGCTGATCATGCACTGATCACGTGGCTGATCACACACTGTCACGTGACTGATCATGCACTGATCACGTGGCACTCATGCACTGATCACGTGGCTGATCATACACTGATCACGTAACTGATCATGCACTGATCACGTGGCTATCATGCACTGCTCACGTGGCTGATCATGCAATGATCACGTAGGTACCATATACTGGTCACGTGACTGATCATGCACTGATCACGTAAATGATCATGCACTGATCACGTGACTGATCATGCACTGATCACGTGACTGATCATGCACTGATCACGTGGCTATCATGCACTGCTCACGTGGCTGATCATGCACTGATCACGTAGCTACCATGTACTGGTCACGTGACTGATCATGCACTGATCACGCACTGATCATGTAATTGATCATGCACTGATCACGTGATCATCATGCACTGATCACGTGGCTGATCACACACTATCACGTGACTGATCATGCACTGATCACGTGGCTATCATGCACTGATCACGTGGCTATCATGCACTGATCACGTGGATATCATGCACTGATCACGTGGCTGATCACACACGTATCACGTGACTGATCATGCACTGATCACGTGGCTATCATGCACTGATCACGTGGCTATCATGCACTGATCACGTGGCTGATCATGCACTGATCACGTAGCTATCATGCACTGGTCACGTGACTGATCATGCACTGATCACGTAATTGATCATGCACTGATCACGTGGCTATCATGCACTGATCACGTGGCTGATCATGCACTGATCACGTGACTGATCATGCACTGATCACGTGACTGATCATGCACTGATCACGTGGCTATCATGCACTGATCACGTGGCTGATCATGCACTGATCACGTAGCTATCATGCACTGATCACGTGACTGATCATGCACTGATCACGTGATGATCATGCACTGATCACGTGGCTGATCATGCACTGATCACGTGACTGATCATGCACTGATCACGTGGCTATCATGCACTGATCACGTGGCTGATCATGCACTGATCACGTGCCTGATCATGCACTGATCACATGACTGATCATGCACTGATCACGTGACTGATCATGCACTGATCACGTGGCTATCATGCACTACTCACGTGGCTGATCATGCAATGATCATGTAGCTATGTACTGGTCACGTGACTGATCATGCACTGATCACGTGACTGATCATGCACTGATCACGTGGCTATCATGCACTGATCACGTGGCTGATCATGCACTGATCACGTGCCTGATCATGCACTGATCACGTGACTGATCATGCACTGATCACGTGCTATCATGCACTGATCACGTGGCTGATCATGCACTGATCACGTGGCTGATCATGCACTGATCACGTGGCTATCATGCACTGATCACGTGGCTGATCATGCACTGATACCGTGACTGAGCATGGACTGATCACATGACTATCATGTAGTGATCACGTGACTTAATGGCGCTGATCATGTGACTGATCATGCGCTGATCATGTTTGCTATCATACACTGATCATGTGCCTCTGGAGGCAATAAACAAAGAGCTGAGTAGGCACGAATCAAACAGTCAGCAGGCAATAATCATGGAACTCAGCTGTGAGGAATCATGCTGCTCAGCTGGCAATAATCAAGCAGCTGAGCAGGCAGGAATTACGCAGCACAGCTGGCAATTGTCAAGCAGATGACAGGCAGGAATCGTGCAGCTCAGCTGGCAATTGTCAAGCAGATGAGCAGACAGTAATCACGCAGCTCAGCAGGCCCTGATCACGTGACTGAGCATGCACTGTTCACGTGGCTGATCATACACTGATCACGTGATTGATCATGCACTGATCACTTGGATATCATGCACTGATCACGTGGCTGATCATACACTGATCACGTGACTGATCATGCACTGATCACGTGGCTGATCATGCACTGATCACGTGGCTGATCATGCACTGATCACGTGGCTATCATGCACTGATCACGTGACTGATCATGCACTGATCACGTGACTGATCATGCACTGATCACGTGGCTGATCATGCACTGATCACGTGACTGATCATGCACTGATCACGTGACTGATCATGCACTGATCACGTGGCTATCATGCACTGCTCACGTGGCTGATCATGCACTGATCACGCAGCTACCATGTACTGGTCACGTGACTGATCATGCACTGATCACGTAATTGATCATGCACTGATCACGTGGCTGATCATGCACTGATCATGTGACTGATCATGCACTGATCATGTTTGGTGTCATACACTGATCATGTGCATCTGGAGGCAATGAACAAAGAGCTGAGTAGGCAGGAATCAGTCAGCAGGCTATAATCATGGAACTCAGCTCTGAGAAATCATGCTGCTCAGCTGGCAATAATCAAGTAGCTGAGCAGGCAGGAATTATGCAGCACAGGTGGCAATTGTCAAGCAGATGACAGGCAGGAATCGTGCAGCTCAGCTGGCAATTGTCAAGCAGATGAGCAGACAGTAATCACGCAGCTCAGCATGCCCTGATCACGTGACTGATCATGCACTGTTCACGTGGCTGATCATACACTGATCACGTGACTGATCATGCACTGATCACGTGGCTATCATGCACTGATCACGTGACTGATCATGCACTGATCACGTGACTGTCATGCACTGATCACGTGGCTGATCATGCACTGATCACGTGGCTGATCATGCACTGATCACGTGACTGATCATGCACTGATCACGTGGCTATCATGCACTGATCACGTGGCTGATCATGCACTGATCACGTGACTGATCATGCACTGATCACGGGCTATCATGCACTGACACATGACTGATCATGCACTGATCACGTGGATGATCATGCACTGATCACGTGACTGATCATGCACTGATCACGTGACTGATCATGCACTGATCACGTGGCTGATCATGCACTGATCACGTGGCTATCATGCACTGATCACGTGGCTGATCATGCACTGATCACGTAGCTATCATGCACTGATCACGTGACTGATCATGCACTGATCACGTGATTGATCATGCACTGATCACGTGGCTGATCATGCACTGATCACGTGGCTGATCATGCACTGATCACGTGACTGATCATGCACTGATCACGTGACTGATCATGCACTGATCACGTGGCTATCATGCACTGATCACGTGGCTGTCATACTGATCACGTGCCTGTCATGCACTGATCACGTGGCTGATCATGCACTGATCACGTGACTGATCATGCACTGATCACGTGGCTATCATGCACTGATCACGTGGCTATCATGCACTGATCACGTGGCTGATCATGCACTGATCACGTAGCTATCATGCACTGATCACGTGACTGATCATGCACTGATCACGTGGCTGATCATGCACTGATCACGTGACTGATCATGCACTGATCACGTGACTGATCATGCACTGATCACGTGGATATCATGCACTGATCACGTGGCTGATCATACACTGATCACGTGTCTGATCATGCACTGATCACGTGGCTGATCATACACTGATCACGTAACTGATCATGCACTGATCACGTGGCTATCATGCACTGATCACGTGGCTGATCATGCACTGATCACGTGGCTGATCATGCACTGTCACGTGACTGATCATGCACTGATCACGTGGCACTCATGCACTGATCACGTGGCTGATCATACACTGATCACGTAACTGATCATGCACTGATCACGTGGCTATCATGCACTGATCACGTGGCTGATCATGCAATGATCACGTAGCTACCATATACTGGTCACGTGACTGATCATGCACTGATCACGTAAATGATCATGCACTGATCACGTGACTGATCATGCACTGATCACGTGACTGATCATGCACTGATCACGTGGCTATCATGCACTGCTCACGTGGCTGATCATGCAATGATCACGTAGCAACCATGTACTGGTCACGTGACTGATCATGCACTGATCACGTAATTGATCATGCACTGATCACGTGGCTCATCATGCACTGATCACGTGGCTGATCACACACTATCACGTGACTGATCATGCACTGATCACGTGGCTGATCATGCACTGATCACGTGGCTATCATGCACTGATCACGTGGCTGATCATGCACTGATCACGTGGCTGATCATGCACTGATCACGTGACTGATCATGCACTGATCACGTGACTGATCATGCACTGATCACGTGGCTATCATGCACTGATCACGTGGCTATCATGCACTGATCACGTGGCT